>NC_090416.1:6813450-7113450 GCF_036365525.1 Heterodontus francisci | reverse complement strand
GAGCAATGCACCCTCCTTACTCAGTCTCCCTCCATCCCTCCATATATCCACTATGTGGAGTGCAGAGCAATGCACGCACCTAATCCAGTCTCTCTTCATCCCTAAAAATATCCACTACGTGGAGTGCAGAGCAATGCACCATCCTTATCCAGTCTCCCTGCATCCCTCTTCATATCCACAATGTGGAGTGCAGAGCAATGCACCCTCCTTATCCATTCTGCCTCCATCACTCGATATATCCACTACGTGGAGTGCAGAGCAATGCACCCTCCTTATCCAGTCTCCCTCCATCCCTCAAAATATCCACTATGTGGAGTGCAGAGCAATGCACTCTCCTTACCCAGTCTCTCTCCATCTCTCCATATATCCACTATGTGCAGTGCAGAGCAATGCACCCTCCAAATCCAGTCTCCCTGCATCCCCATATATATATATACGATGTGGAGTGCAGAGCAATGCACCCTCCTTATACAGTCTCCCTCCATCCCTCTATATATTCACTATGTGGAGCGCAGAGCAATGTACACTCCGTATCCAGTCTCCCTCCATCCCCCTAAATATACACTGTGTGGAGTGCAGAGCAATGCACCCACATTATCCAGTCTCCCTCCATTCCTCAAAATATCCACTACGTGGAGTGCAGAGCAATGCACCCTCCTTATCCAGTCTCCCTCCATCACTCTATATCTTCACTATGTGGAGTGCAGAGCAATGCACCCTCCTTATCCATTCTCCCTCCATCCCTCTATCTATACAATATGTGGAGTGCAGAGCAATGCACCCTCCTTATCCAGTCTCCCTCCATCCCTCGATATATCAAATATGCGGAGTGCAGAGCAATGCACCCTCCTTATCTAGTCTCCCTCTATCCCTCTATATATCCACTACGTGGAGTGCAGAGCAATGCACCCTCCTTATCCAGTCTCCCTCCATCCCTCTATATATTGACTGTATGGACTGCAGAGAAATCCACACTCCTTATTCAGTCTCCCTCCATCCCTCCATATATCCAATATGTCGAGTGCAGAGCAATACACCCTCCTTATCAAGTCTCCATCCATCCCTCTATATATCCACTATGTGGAGCGCAGAACAATACACCCTCCTTATCCAGTCTGCATCCATCCTTCTGTATATCCACTATGTGGAGCGCAGAGCAATGCACCCTCCTTATCCAGTATCCTCAATCCATCTATACATGCACTATGAGGAGGGCAGAGCAATGCACCCTCCTAATCCAATCTCCCTCCATCCCTCTATATATGTACTATGTCGAGTGCAGAGCAATACACGCTCCTTATTAAGTTTCCCTCCATCCCTCTATATATCCATTATGTGGAGCAGAGAGCAGGACACCCTCCTATCCAGTCTCCCTCCATCCTTCTGTATCCACTAAGTGGAGCGCGGAGCACTGCACCCTCCTTATCCAGTCTCCCTCCATCCCTCAAAATATCCACTATGTGGAGTGCAGAGCAATGCACTCTCCTTACCCAGTCTCTCTCCATCTCTCCATATATCCACTATGTGCAGTGCAGAGCAATGCACCCTCCTAATCCAGTCTCCCTGCATCCCCATATATATATATACGATGTGGAGTGCAGAGCAATGCACCCTCCTTATACAGTCTCCCTCCATCCCTCTATATATTCACTATGTGGAGCGCAGAGCAATGCACCCTCCTTATCCAGTCTCCCTCCATCCCTCTAAATATACACTGTGTGGAGTGCAGAACAAGCACCCTCCTTATCCAGTCTCCCTCCATCACTCTGTATCTTCACTATGTGGAGTGCAGAGCAATGCACCCTCCTTATCCAGTCTCCCTCCATCCCTCTATATATTGACTGTATGGACTGCAGAGAAATCCACACTCCTTATTAAGTCTCCCTCCATCCCTCCATATATCCAATATGTCGAGTGCAGAGCAATGCACCCTCCTTATCCAGTCTCTGTCCATCCCTCTAAATATCCACTATGTGGAGCGCAGAACAATGCACCCTCCTTATCCAGTCTGCATCCATCCTTCTGTATATCCACTATGTGGAGCGCAGAGCAATGCACCCTCCTTATCCAGTATCCTCAATCCATCTATACATGCACTATGAGGAGGGCAGAGCAATGCACACTCCTAATCCAATCTCCCTCCATCCCTCTATCTATACAATATGTGGAGTGCAGAGCAATGCACCCTCCTTATCCATTCTCCCTCCATCCCTCTATCTATACAATATGTGGAGTGCAGAGCAGGGCACCCTCCTTATCCAGTCTCCCTCCATCCCTCGATATATCAAATATGAGGAGTGCAGAGCAATGCACCATCCTTATCTAGTCTCCCTCTATCCCTCTATGTATCCACTACGTGGAGTGCAGAGCAATGCACCCTCCTTATACAGTCTCCCTCCATCCCTCTATATATTCACTATGTGGAGCGCAGAGCAATGTACACTCCGTATCCAGTCTCCCTCCATCCCTCTAAATATACACTGTGTGGAGTGCAGAGCAATGCACCCACATTATCCAGTCTCCCTCCAATCCTCAAAATATCCACTACGTGGAGTGCAGTGCAATGCACCCTCCTTATCCAGTCTCCCTCCATTACTCTATATCTTCACTACGTGGAGTGCAGAGCAATGCACCCTCCTTATCCATTCTCCCTGCATCCCTCTATCTATACAATAAGTGGAGTGCAGAGCAATGCACCTTCCTTATCCAGTCTCCCTCTTTCCCTCTATATCTCCACTATGTGGAGTGCAGAGCAATGCACCCTCCTTACCTAGACTCCCTCCATCCCTCTTTATATCTCATATGTGGAGTGCAGAGAAATACACCCTCCTAACAAAGTCTCCCTCCATCCCTCTATATATCCACTATGTGGAGTGCAGAGCAATGCACCCTCCTTATCCAGTCTCCCTCCACCCCTCTCCATATCTACAATGTGGAGCACCGAGCAATGCACTCTCCTTAAACAGTCTCCCTCCATCCCTCTATTTATCCACTATGTGGAGCGCAGAGCAATACACCATCCTTATCCAGTCCCCCTCCATACCTCTATATTTCCACTATGTGGAGCGAAGAGCAATGCACCCTCCGCACTCAGTCTCCCTCCATCCCTCCATATATCCACTATGTGGAGTGCAGAGCAATGCACGCACCTAATCCAGTCTCTCTTCATCCCTAAAAATATCCACTACGTGGAGTGCAGAGCAATGCACCATCCTTATCCAGTCTCCCTGCATCCCTCTTCATATCCACAATGTGGAGTGCAGAGCAATGCACCCTCCTTATCCATTCTGCCTCCATCACTCGATATATCCACTACGTGGAGTGCAGAGCAATGCACCCTCCTTATCCAGTCTCCCTCCATCCCTCAAAATATCCACTATGTGGAGTGCAGAGCAATGCACTCTCCTTACCCAGTCTCTCTCCATCTCTCCATATATCCACTATGTGCAGTGCAGAGCAATGCACCCTCCAAATCCAGTCTCCCTGCATCCCCATATATATATATACGATGTGGAGTGCAGAGCAATGCACCCTCCTTATACAGTCTCCCTACATCCCTCTATATATTCACTATGTGGAGCGCAGAGCAATGTAAACTCCGTATCCAGTCTCCCTCCATCCCCCTAAATATACACTGTGTGGAGTGCAGAGCAATGCACCCTCCTTATCCAGTCTCCCTCCATCCCTCTATATATTGACTGTATGGACTGCAGAGAAATCCACACTCCTTATTCAGTCTCCCTCCATCCCTCCATATATCCAATATGTCGAGTGCAGAGCAATACACCCTCCTTATCAAGTCTCCATCCATCCCTCTATATATCCACTATGTGGAGCGCAGAACAATACACCCTCCTTATCCAGTGTGCATCCATCCTTCTATATATCCACGATGTGGAGCGCAGAGCAATGCACCCTCCTTATCCAGTATCCTCAATCCATCTATACATGCACTATGAGGAGGGCAGAGCAATGCACCCTCCTAATCCAGTCTCCCTCCATTCCTCTAAATATGTACGATGTCGAGTGCAGAGCAATACACGCTCCTTATTAAGTCTCCCTCCATTCCTCTATATATCCATTATGTGGAGCAGAGAGCAGGACACCCTCCTTATCCAGTCTCCCTCCATCCCTCTGTATCCACTAAGTGGAGCGCCGAGCACTGCACCCTCCTTATCCAGTCTCCCTCCATCCCTCTATATATCCACTATGTGGAGTGCAGAGCAATGCACCCTCCTTACCCAGTCTCTCTCCATCTCTCCATATATCCACTATGTGGAGCGCAGAGCAATGCACCCTCCTAATCCAGTCTCCCTGCATCCCCATATATGTATATACGATGTGGAGTGCAGAGCAATGCACCCTCCTTATACAGTCGCCCTCCATCCTTCTATATATTCACTATGTGGAGCGCAGAGCAATGTACACTCCGTATCCAGTCTCCCTCCATCCCTCTAAATATACACTGTGTGGAGTGCAGAGCAATGCACCCACATTATCCAGTCTCCCTCCAAACCTCAAAATATCCACTACGTGTAGTGCAGAGCAATGCACCCTCCTTATCCAGTCTCCCTCCATTACTCTATATCTTCACTACGTGGAGTGCAGAGCAATGCACCCTCCTTATCAATTCTCCCTCCATCCCTCTATCTATACAATATGTGGAGTGCAGAGCAATGCACCCTCCTTACCTAGACTCCCTCCATCCCTCTTTATATCTAATATGTGGTGTGCAGAGAAATATACCCTCCTAACAAAGTCTCCCTCCATCCCTCTATATATCCACTATGTGGAGTGCAGAGCAATGCACCCTCCTTATCCAGTCTCCCTCCACCCCTCTCCATATCTACAATGTGGAGCACCGAGCAATGCACTCTCCTTAAACAGTCTCCCTCCATCCCTCTATTTATCCACTATGTGGAGCGCAGAGCAATACACCATCCTTATCCAGTCCCCCTCCATCCCTCTTCATATCCACAATGTGGAGTGCAGAGCAATGCACACTCCTTATCCAGTCTCCCTCCATCCGTCTTCATATCCACAATGTGGAATGCAGAGCAATGCACCCTCCTTATCCAGTCTGCCTCCTTCACTCGATATATCCACTACGTGGAGTGCAGAGCAATGCACCCTCCTTATCCAGTCTCCCTCCATCCCTTCTTATATCCAATATGTCGAGTGCAGAGCAATAAACCCTCCTTATCCAGTCTCCGTCCATCCTTCTATATATCCATTATGTGGAGCGTAGAGCAATGCACCCTCCTTATCCAGTCTGCATCCATCCTTCTACATATCCACTATGCGGAATGCAGAGCAATGCACCCTCCTTATCCAGTATCGCTCCATCCCACTATCCATCCACTATGTGGAGGGCAGAGCAATTCTCCCTCTTAATCCAGTCTCCTTCCATCCCTCTAGATATGTACTATGTCGAGTGCAGCGCAATACACGCTCCTTATTAAATCTCCCTCCATCCCTCTATATATCCATTATGTGGAGCACATAGCAAGACACCGTCCTTATGCAGTCTCCCTCCATCCCTCTGTATCCACTAAGTGGAGCGCAGAGCATTGCACCCTCCTTATCCAGTCACCCTCCATCCCTCTAACTATCCACTATGTGGAGTGCAGAGGATTGCAACCTCCTTACCCAGTCTCTCTCCATCCCTCCTCATATCCACGATGTGGAGTGCAGAGCAATGCACCCTCCTAATCCAGTCTCCCTCCATCCCTCTATATATTCACTATGTGGAGCGCAGAGAAATCCACCCTCCGAATCCAGTCTCCCTCCATCCCTCTATATTTGTACTATGTCGAGTGCAGAGCAATACACGCTCCATATTAAGTCTCCCTCCATCCCTCTATATATCCACTATGTTGAGCGCAGAGCAAGACACACTCCTTATTCAGTCTCCCTCCTTCCCTCTATATATCCACTACGTGGAGTCCAGAGCAATGCACCCTCCTTACCCAGTCTCTCTCCATCCTTCCATATATCCACTATGTGGAGTGCAGAGCAATGCACCCTCCTAATCCAGTCTCCCTCCATCCCTATATATATCCACTACGTGGAGTGCAGAGCAACGCAAACTTCTTATCCAGTCTCCCTCCATCCCACTATATATCCAATATGTGGAGAGCAGAGCAATGTACCCTCCTTATCCAGCCTCCCTCCATCACTCTATATCTCCACTAGATGGAGCGCAGAGCAATGCACCCTCCTTATCGAGAGACCCTCCATCCCTCTATATAGCCACTAGGTGGCGTGTAGAGCAATGAACCCTCCCTATCCAGTCTCCCTCCAACCCTCAAGATATACACTCTGTGGAGTGCAGAGCATTGCACACTCGTTATCCGGTCTCCCTCCATCCCTCCATATAGCCACTATGTGGAGTGCCGAGAGATGCACCTTTCTTATCCATTCGCCCTCCATCCCTCTTCATATCCAATGTGTTGAATGCGGAGCAATGCACCCTCCTTATCCAGCCTCCCTCCATCCCTCTATATAGCCACAATGTGGAGTGCAGAGCAAAGCACCACCCTTATTAAGTCTCCCTCCATCCCTCGATATATCCTCTATGTGGAGCGCAGAGCAGTGCACATTTCTTATCCAACCTCACTCCATCCCTCCCTAAAGCCACTACGTGGAGTGCAGAACAATGCACCCTCCTTATCTAGTCTCACTCCATCCCGCTATATATCCACTACGTGGAGTGCAGAGCAATGCACCATCCTTATCCAGTCTCCCTCCATCCCTCTATATATCCACTCTGTGGAGTGCAGAGCATTGCAATCATTATCCAGACTCCCTCAATCCCTCCATATATGCACAATGTGGAGTGCAGAGCAATGCACCCTCCTTATCCTGTCTCCCTCCATCCCTCTATATATTCACTGTATGGAGTGCAGAGCAATCGACCCTCCTTATCCAGTCTCCCTCCATCCCTCCATTTATCCAATATGTCGAGTGCAGAGCAATACACCCTCCTTATCCAGTCTCCGTCCATCCTTCTATATATCCACTATGTGGTACGCAGAGCAATGCACCATCCTTATCCAGTCTGCACCATCCTTCTATATATCCACTATGTGGAGCGCAGAACAATGCACGCTCCTTATCCAGTATCCCTCCGTCCCTCTATACATCCATTATGTTCAGGGCAGAGCAATGCACGCTTCTAATCCAGTCTCCCTCCATCCCACTATGGATGTACAATGTCGAGTGCAGAGCATAACACGCTGCTTATTAAGTCTCCCTCCATCCCTCTATATATCCATTATGTTTAGGGCAGAGCAATGCACCCTCCTAATCCAGTCTCCCTCCATCCCTCTGTATATGTACTACGCTGAGTGCAGAGCAAGACACCCTCCTTATCCAATCTCCCTCCATCCCTCTATATCCACGAAGTGGGGGGCAGAGCATTGCACCCTCCATATGCAGTCTCCCTCCTTCCCTCTATATATCCACTATGTGGAGTGCAGAGCAATGCACCCTGCTTACCCAGTGTCTCTCCACACCTCCATATATCCACTATGTGGAGTGGAGAGCAATGCACCCTCCTAATCCAGTCTCCCTGCATCCCGATATATATCCACGACGCGGAGTGCAGAGCAATGCACCCTCTTTATCCAGTCTCCCTCCATCCCTCTATATATTCACTATGTGGAGCGCCGAGAAATCCACCCTCCTTATCCAGTCTCCCTCCATCCCTCCATATATCCAATATGTCGAGTGCAGAGCAATACACCCTCCATATCAAGTCTCCGTCCATCCCTCTATATATCCACTATGTGGAGCGCAGAGCAATGCACCCTCCTTATCCAGTCGCCCTCTTTCCCTCTATATCTCCACGATGTGGAGCGCGGAGCATTGCACCCTCCTTATCCACTCTCCCTCCATCCCTCTATATATCCACTATGTGGAGTGCAGAGCAATGCACGCTCCTAATCCAATCTACCTGCATCCCTATATTTTTCCACGACGTGGAGTGCAGAGCAATGCACCCTCCTTATCCAGTCTCCCTCCATCCCTCCATCTATACACTGTGTGGAGTGCAGAGCAATGCACACTCCTTATCCATTCTCCTTCATCCCTCTATATATCCAATATGTGGACTGCAGAGCAATGCACCCTCCTTATCCAGCCTCCCTCCATCACTCTATATATCCACTATATGGAGCGCAGAGCAAAGCACCCTCCTTATCCAGCCTCCCTCCATCCCTCTAAATAGCCACTATGTTGAATGCAGATCAATGCACCTTCCTTATCCAGTCTCCCTCTTTCCCTCTATAGAGCCACAATGTGGAGTGCAGAGCAATGCACCCTCTTTATCCATTCGTGCTCCATCCCTCTATATATCCAAAATGTGGAGTGCAGAGCAATGCACCCTCCTTATCTAGCCTCCCTCCATCCCTCTATATAGCCACTATGTGGAGTGCAGAGCAATGCACCCTCCTTATGCATTCACGCTCCATCCCTCCATATATCCAATATGTGGAGTGCAGAGCAATGCACCCTCCTTATCCAGCCTCCCTCCATCCCTCTACATAGCCAGTATGTTGAATGCAGAGCAAAGAACCCTCCTTGGCCAGCCTCCCTCCTTCACTCTATATAGCCACAATGTGGAGTGCAGAGCAATGCACCTTCCTTATCCAGTCTCCCTCTATCCCTCTACATATCTACTACGTGGAGTGCAGAGCAATCCACATTCCTTATCCAACCTCACTCCATCCCTCTCTATAGCCACAATGTGGAGTGCAGAGCAATGCACCTTCCTTATCCAGTCTCCATCCATCTATCTATATGTCCACTACGTGGAGTGCAGAACAATGCACTCTCCTTATCCGGTCTCCCTCCATCCCTCTATATATCCACTACGTGCAGTGCAGAGCAATGCACCATCCTTTTCCAGTCTCCCTCCAGCCCTCTATATATCCACAATGTGGAGTGCAGAGCAATGCACCCTCCTTATCCAGTCTCTCTCCAACCCTCTAGATATCCTCTCTGTGGAGTGCAGAGCATTGCAATCATGATCCAGACTCCCTCCATCCCTCTATATATCCACGACGTGGAGTGCAGAGCAATGCACCCTCCTTTTCCAGTCTCGCCCCATCCCTCCATATATTCACTATGTGGAGTGCAGAGCAATGCACCCTCCTTAGCCAGTCTCCCTTCCATCCCTCGTTATATCAAATATGCGGTGTGCAGCGCAATGCACACTCCTTAACCAGTCTCCCTCCTTCCCTATATATATCCACTACGTGGAGTGCAGAGCAATGCACCCTCCTGATCCAGTCTCCCTCCATCCCTCTATATATTCACGAGATGGAGTGCAGAGCAATCGACCCTCCTTATCCAGTTTCCCTCCATCCATCCATATATCCAATATGTCGAGTGCAGAGCAATACACCCTCCTTAACCAGACTCCGTCCATCATTCTCTGTATCCACTATGTGGAGCGCAGAGCAATGCACCCTCCTCATCCCGTCTACCTCCAACCCTCTATATTTGTAATATGTCGAGTGCAGAGCAAGACACCCTCCTTATCCAGTCTTTCCATCCCTCTATATCCACTAAGTGGAGCACAGAGCATTGCACCCTCCTTTTCCAGTCTCGCCCCATCCCTCCATATATTCACTATGTGGAGTGCAGAGCAATGCACCCTCCTTAGCCAGTCTCCCTTCCATCCCTCGTTATATCAAATATGCGGTGTGCAGCGCAATGCACACTCCTTATCCAGTCTCCCTCCTTCCCTATATATATCCACTACGTGGAGTGCAGAGCAATGCACCCTCCTAATCCAGTCTCCCTGCATCCCTATATATATCCACTACGTGGATGCAGAGCAACGCACCATCCTTATCCAGTCTCCCTCCATCTCTCTATATATCCAATATGTGGAGTGTCGAGCAATGCACCCTCCTTATCCAGCCTTCCTCCATCACTCTATATCTCCACTAGATGGAGAGCAGAGCAATGCACCCTCGTTATCCAGACACCCTCCATTCCTCCATATAGCCACTAGGTGGAGTGTAGAGCAATGCACCCTCCTTATCCAGTCTCCCTCCAACCCTCTAAAAATCCACTCTGTGGAGTGCAGAGCACTGCACACTCGTTATCCGGTCTCCCTCCATCCCTCTATTTTCGCCACTATGTGGAGTGCAGAACGATGCACCTTCCTTATCCAGTCTCCCTCCATCCCTCTTTATATCCACTATGTTGAATGCAGAGCAATGCACCCTCCTTATCCAGCCACCCTCCATCCCTCCATATAGCCACCATGTGGAGTGCAGAGCAATGCTCCTTCCTTATCCATCCTCCCTCCATCCCTCCATATAGCCACTATCTGGAGTGCAGAGCAATGCACCCTCCTTATCCAGCCTCCCTCCATCCCTCTATATCGCCACCATGTTGAAAGCAGAGCAATGCACCCTCCTTATCCAGCCTCCCTCCATCCCTCTATGCAGCCGCAATGTGGAGTGCAGAGCAAAGCACCACCCTTATCCAGTCTCCCTCCATCCCTCGATATATCCTCTATGTGGAGCGCAGAGCAGTGCACATTTCTTATCCAACCTCACTCCATGCCTCTCTGTAGCCACTACGTGGCGTGCAGAACAATGCACCTCCTTATCCAGTCTCCCTCCATCCCGCAATATATCCACTACGTGGAGTGCAGAGCAATGCACCATCCTTATCCAGTCTCCCTCCATGCCTCCATATATCCACTCTGTGGAGTGCAGAGCATTGCAATCATTATCCAGACTCCCTCAATCCCTCTACATATCCACTCTGTGTAGTGCAGAGCAATGCACCATCCTTATCCAGTCGCCCTCCATCTCTCTATATATCCACTACGTGGAGTGCAGAGCAATGCACCCGCCTTTTCCAGTCTCGCCCCATCCCTCCATATCTTCACTATGTGGAGTGCAGAGCAATGCACCCTCCTTATCCAGTCTCCCTCCATCCCTCGACATATCAAATATGCGGTGTGCAGAGCAATGCACTCTCCCTATCCAGTCTCCCTCCATCCCTCTATATATCCTCTACGTGGAGTGAAGAGCAATACACCCTCCTTATCCAGTCTCCGTCCATCCTTCCATATGTCCACTATGTGGTACGCAGAGCAATGCACCCTCCTTATCCAGTCTGCATCCATCCTTCTATATATCCACTATGTGGAGCACAGAGCAATGCACGCTCCTTATCCAGTATCCCTCCGTCCCTCTACATATGTACTATGTCGAGTGCAGAGCATAACACGCTCCTTATTATGTCTCCCTCCATCCCTCTATATATCCATCATGTTCAGGGCAGAGCAATGCACCCTCCTAATCCAGTCTCCCTCCATCCCTCTATATATGTACTACGTCGAGTGCAGAGCAAGACACCCTCCTTATCCAGTCTCCCTCCATCCCTCTATATCCACCAAGTGGAGCGCAGAGCATTGCACCCTCCTTATCCAGTCTCCCTCCGTCCCTCTATATATGCACTATGTGGAGTGCAGAGCAATGCACCCTGCTTACCCAGTCTCTCTCCACACCTCCATATATCCACTATGTGGAGTGGAGAGCAATGCACCCTCCTAATCCTGTCTCCCTGCATCCCTATATATATCCACTACGTGGAGTGCAGAGCAATGCACACTCCTTATCCAGTCTCCCTCCATCCCTCTATATATACACGGCGTGGAATGCAGAGCAATGCACCCACATTATCCAGTCTCCTTCCATTCCTCAAAATATTAACTACGTGGAGTGCAGATCGATGCACCCTCCTTATCCAGCCTCCCTCCATCACTCTAGATATCCACGATATGGAGCGCAGAGCAATGCACCCTCCCTGTCCAGCCACCCTCCATTCCTCCATAGAGCCACTATGTGGAGTGCAGAGCAATGCATCGTCCTTATCCAGCATCCCTCCATCACTCTATATATCCACGATATGGAGTGCAGAGCAACGCACCCTCGTAATCCAGTCTCCCTCCAACACTCTATATATCCACTCTGTGGAGTGCAGTGCATTGCACACTCGTTATCCGGTCTCCCTCCACCCCTCCATATCGCCACTGTGTGGAGTGCAGTGCGATGCACCTTCCTAATGCCGTCTAGCTCCATCCCTCTTTGTATCCACTATGTTGAATGCAGAACAATGCACCCTCCTTATCCAGCCTCCCTCCATCTCTCTATGTAGCCACTATGTGGAGTGCAGAGCAATGCACCCTCCTTATCCAGTCTCCCTCCATCCCTCTATATATCCACTATGTGGAGCGCTGAGCAGTGCACATTCCTTATCCAACCTCACTCCATCCCACTCTATAGCCACATTGTCGAGTGCAGAGCAATACACCCTCCTTATCCAGTCTCCGTCCATTCTTCTATATATCCACTATGTGGAGCGCAGTGCAACACACCCTCCTTATCCAGTCTCCCTCCATCCCTCCATATCCACAAAGAGGAGTGCAGAGCATTGCACCCTCCTTATCCAGTCTCCCTCCTTCCCTCTATATATGCACTATGTGGAGTGCAGAGCAATGCACCCTGCTTACCCAGTCTCTCTCCACACCTCCATATATCCACTATGTGGAGTGGAGAGCAATGCACCCTCCCATTCCTGTCTCCCTGCATCCCTATATATATCCACTACGTGGAGTGCAGAGCAATGCACACTCCTTATCCAGTCTCCCTCCATCCTTCTAAATATTCACTAAGTGGAGCCCAGAGCAATGTACACTCCGTATCCAGTCTCCCTCCAACCCTCTATATATACACGGAGTGGAATGCAGAGCAATGCACCCACATTATCAAGTCTCCTTCCATTCCTCAAAATATCCACTACGTGGAGTGCAGATCGATGCACCCTCCTTATCCAGCCTCCCTCCATCTCTCTATTTAGACACTATGTGGAGTGCAGAGCAATGCACCCTCCTTATCCAGTCTCCCTCCATCCCTCTATATATCCAGTATGTGGAGCGCTGAGCAGTGCACATTCCTTATCCAACCTCACTCCATCCCACTCTATAGCCACTATGTCGAGTGCAGAGCAATACACCCTCCTTATCCAGTCTCCATCCATCCTTCTATATATCCACTATGTGGAGCACAGAGCAATGCACCCTCCTTATCCAGTCTGCATCCATCCTTCTATATATCCACTGTGTGGAGCGCAGAGCAATGCACGCTCCTTATCCAGTATCCCACCGTCCCTCTATCCATCATCTATGTTCAGGGCAGAGCAATGCACCCTCCTAATCCAGTCTCCCTCCATCCCTCTATATATGTACTATGTCGAGTGCAGAGCAATGCACCCACCTTATTATGTCTCCCTCCATCCCTCTATATATCCACTATGTTGAGCGCGGAGCAACACACCCTCCTTATCCAGTCGCCCTCCTTCCCTCTATATATGCACTATGTGGAGTGCAGAGCAATGCACCCTGCTTACCCAGTCTCTCTCCACACCTCCATATATCCACTATGTGGAGTGGAGAGCAATGCACCCTCCTAATCCTGTCTCCCTGCATCCCTATATATATCCACTACGTGGAGTGCAGAGCAATGCACACTCCTTATCCAGTCTCCCTCCATCCTTCTAAATATTCACTAAGTGGAGCCCAGAGCAATGTACACTCCGTATCCAGTCTCCCTCCATCCCTCTATATATACACGGAGTGGAATGCAGAGCAATGCATCCACATTATCCAGTCTCCTTCCATTCCTCAAAATATCCACTACGTGGAGTGCAGATCAATGCACCCTCCTTATCCAGTCTCCCTTCATCCCTCAATATCTTCACTATGTGGAGTGCAGAGCAATGCACCCTCCTTATCCAGCCTCCCTCCATCACTCTAGATATCCACGATATGGAGCGCAGAGCAATGCACCCTCCTTATCCAGACACCCTCCATTCCTCTATATAGTCACTATGTGGAGTGCAGAGCAATGCATCCTCCTTATCCAGCATCCCTCCATCACTCTATATATCCACGATATGGAGTACAGAGCAATGCACCCTCCTTATCCAGTCTCCCTCCAACACTCTATATATCCACTCTGTGGAGTGCAGTGCATTGCACACTCGTTATCCGGGCTCCCTCCATCCCTCTATATCGCCACTGTGTGGAGTGCAGAGCGATGCACCTTCCTTATCCCGTCTAGCTCCATCCCTCTTTGCATCCACTATGTTGAATGCAGAGCAATGTACCCTCCTTATCCAGCCTCCCTCCATCTATCTATATAGCCACTATGTGGAGTGCAGAGCAATGCACCCTCCTTATCCAGTCTCCCTCCATCCCCCTATATATTCACTATGTGGAGCGCTGAGCAGTGCACATTCCTTATCCAACCTCACTCCATCCCACTCTATAACCACTATGTCGAGTGCAGAGCAATACACCCTCCTTATCCAGTCTCCGTCCATCCTTCTATATATCCATTATGTGGAGCGCAGAGCAATGCACCCTCCTTATCCAGTCTCCCTCCATCCCTCTATATATCCACTATGTGGAGCGCTGAGCAGTGCACATTCCTTATCCAACCTCACTCCATCCCACTCTATAGCCATTATGTCGAGTGCAGAGCAATACACCCTCCTTATCCAGTCTCCATCCATCCTTCTATATATCCACTATGTGGAGCACAGAGCAATGCACCTTCCTTATCCAGTCTGCATCCATCCTTCTATATATCCACTGTGTGGAGTGCAGAGCAATGCACGCTCCTTATCCAGTATCCCACCGTCCCTCTATCCATCCACTATGTTCAGGGCAGAGCAATGCACCCTCCTTATCCAGTCTGCATCCATCCTTCTATATATCCACTGTGTGGAGCGCAGAGCAATGCACGCTCCTTATCCAGTATCCCACCGTCCCTCTATCCATCATTTATGTTCAGGGCAGAGCAATGCACCCTCCTAATCCAGTCTCCCTCCATCCCTCTATCTATGTACTATGTCGAGTGCAGAGCAATGCACCCACCTTATTATGTCTCCCTCCATCCCTCTATATATCCACTATGTTGAGCGCGGAGCAACACACCCTCCTTATCCAGTCGCCCTCCTTCCCTCTATATATGCACTATGTGGAGTGCAGAGCAATGCACCCTGCTTACCCAGTCTCTCTCCACACCTCCATATATCCACTATGTGGAGTGGAGAGCAATGCACCCTCCTAATCCTGTCTCCCTGCATCCCTATATATATCCACTACGTGGAGTGCAGAGCAATGCACACTCCTTATCCAGTCTCCCTCCATCCTTCTAAATATTCACTAAGTGGAGCCCAGAGCAATGTACACTCCGTATCCAGTCTCCCTCCATCCCTCTATATATACACGGAGTGGAATGCAGAGCAATGCATCCACATTATCCAGTCTCCTTCCATTCCTCAAAATATCCACTACGTGGAGTGCAGATCAATGCACCCTCCTTATCCAGTCTCCCTTCATCCCTCAATATCTTCACTATGTGGAGTGCAGAGCAATGCACCCTCCTTATCCAGCCTCCCTCCATCACTCTAGATATCCACGATATGGAGCGCAGAGCAATGCACCCTCCTTATCCAGACACCCTCCATTCCTCTATATAGTCACTATGTGGAGTGCAGAGCAATGCATCCTCCTTATCCAGCATCCCTCCATCTATCTATATAGCCACTATGTGGAGTGCAGAGCAATGCACCCTCCTTATCCAGTCTCCCTCCATACCTCCATTTAGCCACTATGTGGAATGCAGAGCAATGCACCCTCCTTATCCAGTCTCCCTCCATCCCCCTATATATCCACTATGTGGAGCACTGAGCAGTGCACATTCCTTATCCAACCTCACTCCATCCCACTCTATAACCACTATGTCGAGTGCAGAGCAATACACCCTCCTTATCCAGTCTCCGTCCATCCTTCTATATATCCATTATGTGGAGCGCAGAGCAATGCACCCTCCTTATCCAGTCTCCCTCCATCCCTCTATATATCCACTATGTGGAGCGCTGAGCAGTGCACATTCCTTATCCAACCTCACTCCATCCCACTCTATAGCCACTATGTCGAGTGCAGAGCAATACACCCTCCTTATCCAGTCTCCATCCATCCTTCTATATATCCACTATGTGGAGCACAGAGCAATGCACCCTCCTTATCCAGTCTGCATCCATCCTTCTATATATCCACTGTGTGGAGCGCAGAGCAATGCACGCTCCTTATCCAGTATCCCACCGTCCCTCTATCCATCCACTATGTTCAGGGCAGAGCAATGCACCCTCCTAATCCAGTCTCCCTCCATCCCTCTATATATGTACTATGTCGAGTGCAGAGCAATGCACCCACCTTATTAAGTCTCCCTCCTACCCTCTATATATGCACTATGTGGAGTGCAGAGCAATGCACTCTGCTTACCCAGTCTCTCTCCACACCTCCATATATCCACTATGTTGAGTGGAGAGCAATGCACCCTCCTAATCCTGTCTCCCTGCATCCCTATATATATCCACTACGTGGAGTGCAGAGCAATGCACACTCCTTATCCAGTCTCCCTCCATCCTTCTAAATATTCACTAAGTGGAGCCCAGAGCAATGTACACTCCGTATCCAGTCTCCCTCCATCCCTCTATATATACACGGAGTGGAATGCAGAGCAATGCACCCACATGATCCAGTCTCCTTCCATTCCTCAAAATATCCACTACGTGGAGTGCAGATCGATGCACCCTCCTTATCCAGTCTCCCTTCATCCCTCAATATCTTCACTATGTGGAGTGCAGAGCAATGCACACTCCTTATCCAGCCTCCCTCCATCACTCTAGATATCCACGATATGGAGCGCAGAGCAATGCACCCTCCTTATCCAGCCACCCTCCATTCCTCTATATAGTCACTATGTGGAGTGCAGAGCAATGCATCCTCCTTATCCAGCATCCCTCCATCACTCTATATATCCACGATATGGAGTGCAGAGCAATGCACCCTCCTTATCCAGTCTCCCTCCAACACTCTATATATCCACTCTGTGGAGTGCAGTGCATTGCACACTCGTTATCCGGTCTCCCTCCATCCCTCTATATCGCCACTGTGTGGAGTGCAGAGCGATGCACCTTCCTTATCCCGTCTAGCTCCATCCCTCTTTGCATCCACTATGTTGAATGCAGAGCAATGTACCCTCCTTATCCAGCCTCCCTCCATCTATCTATATAGCCACTATGTGGAGTGCAGAGCAATGCACCCTCCTTATCCAGTCTCCCTCCATACCTCCATTTAGCCACTATGTGGAATGCAGAGCAATGCACCCTCCTTATCCAGTCTCCCTCCATCCCCCTATATATCCACTATGTGGAGCGCTGAGCAGTGCACATTCCTTATCCAACCTCACTCCATCCCACTCGATAGCCACAATGTCGAGTGCAGAGCAATACACCCTCCTTATCCAGTCTCCGTCCATCCTTCTATATATCCACTATGTGGAGCGCAGAGCAATGCACCCTCCTTATCCAGTCTGCATCCATCCTTATATATATCCACTGTGTGGAGCGCAGAGCAATGCACGCTCCTTATCCAGTATCCCTCCGTCCCCCTACCCATCCACTATGTTCAGGGCAGAGCAATGACACTCCTAATTCAGTCTCCCTCCATCCCTCTATATATGTACTATGTCGAGTGCAGAGCAATGCACCCACCTTATTAAGTCTCCCTCCATCCCTCTAAATATCCACTATGTTGTGCGCAGAGCAACACACCCTCCTTATCCAGTCTCCCTCCATCCCTATATATCCACTAAGTGGAGCGCAGAGCATTGCACCCTCCTTATCCTGTCTCCCTCCTTCCCTCTATATATGCACTATGTGGAGTGCAGAGCAATGCACCCTGCTTACCCAGTCTCTCTCCACACCTCCATATATCCACTATGTGGAGTGGAGAGCAATGCACCCTCCTAATCCTGTCTCCCTGCATCCCTATATATATCCACTGCGTGGAGTGCAGAGCAATGCACACTCCTTATCCAGTCTCCCTCCATCCTTCTAAATATTCACTAAGTGGTGCCCAGAGCAATGTACACTCCGTATCCAGTCTCCCTCCATCCCTCTATATATACACGGAGTGGAATGCAGAGCAATGCACCCACATTATCCAGTCTCCTTCCATTCCTCAAAATATCCACTACGTGGAGTGCAGATCGATGCACCCTCCTTATCCAGTCTCCCTTCATCCATCAATATCTTCACTAAATGGAGTGCAGAGCAATGCACACTCCTTATCCAGCCTGCCTCCAACTCTCTAGATATCCACGATATGGAGCGCAGAGCAATGCACCCTCCTTATCCAGCCACCCTCCATTCCTCTATATAGCCACTATGTGGAGTGCAGAGCAATGCATCCTCCTTATCCAACATCCCTCCATCACTCTATATATCCACGATATGGAGTGCAGAGCAATGCACCCTCGTAATCCAGTCTCCCTCCAACCTCCAACACTCTATATATCCACTCTGTGGAGTGCAGTGCATTGCACTCTCGTTATCCGGTCTCCCTCCATCCCTCTATATCGCCACTGTGTGGAGTGCAGAGCGATGCACCTTCCTTATCCAGTCTAGCTCCAACCCACTTTGCATCCACTATGTTGAATGCAGAGCAATGCACCCTCCTTATCCAGCCTCCCTCCATCTCTCTATATAGCCACTATGTGGAGTGCAGAGCAATGCACCCTCCTTATCCAGTCTCCCTCCATACCTACCTGTAGCCAGTATGTGGAGTGCAGTGCAATGCACCCTCCCTATCCAGTCTCCCTACATCCCCCTATATATCCACTATGTGGAGCGCTGAGCAGTGAACAATCCTTATCCAGCCTCACTCCATCCCACTCTGTAGCCACTATGTCGAGTGCAGAGCAATACACCCTCCTTATCCAGTCTCCGTCCATCCTTCTATATATCCACTATGTGGAGCGCAGAGCAATGCACCCTCCTTATCCAGTCTGCATCCATCCTTCGATATATCCACTGTGTGGAGCGCAGAGCAATGCACGCTCCTTATCCAGTATCCCTCCGTCCCTCTATCCATCCACTGTGTTCAGGGCAGAGCAATGCACCCTCCTAATCCAGTATCCCTCCGTCCCTCTATCCGTCCACTATGTTCAGGGCAGAGCAATGCACCCTCCTAATCCAGTCTCCCTCCATCCCTCTATATATGTACTATGTCGAGTGCAGAGCAATGCACCCTCCTTATCCAGTCTCCTTCCTTCCCTCTATATATGCACTATGTGGAGTGCAGAGCAATGCACCCTGCTTAACCAGTCTCTCTCCACACCTCCATACATCCACTATGTGGAGTGGAGAGCAATGCACCCTCCTAATCCTGTCTCCCTGCATCCCTATATATATCCACTACGTGGAGTGCATAGCAATGCACACTCCTTATCCAGTCTCCCTCCATCCTTCTAAATGTTCACTAAGTGGAGCCCAGAGCAATGTACACTCCGTATCCAGTCTCCCTCCATCCCTCTATATATACACGGAGTGGAATGCAGAGCAATGCACCCACATGATCCAGTCTCCTTCCATTCCTCAAAATATCCACTACGTGGAGTGCAGATCGATGCACCCTCCTTATCCAGTCTCCCTTCATCCCTCAATATCTTCACTATGTGGAGTGCAGAGCAATGCACCCTCCTTATCCAGTCTCGCTCCTTCCCTCTATATATCCACTATGTGGAGTGCAGAGTAATGCACCCTCCTTTTCGAGAGACCCTCCATCCCTCTATATAGCCACTAGGTGGCGTGTAGAGCAATGCACCCTCCTTATCCAGTCTCCCTCCAACCCTCAAGCTATACACTCTGTGGAGTTACGAGCATTGCACACTCGTTATCCGGTCTCCCTCCATCCCTCCATATAGCCACTATGTGGAGTGCAGAGAGATGCACCTTTCTTATCCATTCGCCCTCCATCCCTCTTTATATCCAATATGTTGAATGCGGAGCAATTCACCCTCCTTATCCAGCCTCCCTCCATCCCTCTATATAGCCACTATGTGGAGTTAAGAGGAATGCTCCTTCCTGATCCAGCCTCCCTCCATCCCTCCATATAGCCACTACCTGGAGTGCAGAGCAATGCACCCTCCTTATCCAGCCTCCCTCCATCCCTCAAATTCGCCACGATGTTCAAAGCAGAGCAATGCACCCTCCTTATACAGCCTCCCTCCATCCCTCTATATAGCCGCAATGTGGAGTGCAGAGCAAAGCACCACCCTTATCCAGTCTCCCTCCATCCCTCGATATATCCTCTATGTGGAGCGCAGAGCAGTGCACATTTCTTATCCAACCTCACTCCATCCCTCCCTAAAGCCACTACGTGGAGTGCAGAACAATGCACCCTCCTTATCTAGTCTCACTCCATCCCGCTATATATCCACTACGTGGAGTGCAGAGCAATGCACCATCCTTATCCAGTCTCCCTCCATCCCTCTTTTTATCCACTCTGTGGAGTGCAGAGCATTGCAATCATTATCCAGACTCCCTCAATCCCTCCATATTTGCACAATGTGGAGTGCAGAGCAATGCACCCTCCTTATCCTGTCTCCCTCCATCCCTCTATATATTCACTGTATGGAGTGCAGAGCAATCGACCCTCCTTATCCAGTCTCCCTCCATCCCTCCATTTATCCAATATGTCGAGTGCAGAGCAATGCACCATCCTTACCAGTCTGCATCCATCCTTCTATATATCCACTATGTGGAGCGCAGAACAATGCACGCTCCTTATCCAGTATCCCTCCGTCCCTCTATACATCCATTATGTTCAGGGCAGAGCAATGCACGCTTCTAATCCAGTCTCCCTCCATCCCACTATAGATGTACAATGTCGAGTGCAGAGCATAACACGCTGCTTATTAAGTCTCCCTCCATCCCTCTATATATCCATTATGTTCAGGGCAGAGCAATGCACCCTCCTTATCCAGTCTCCCTCCATCCCTCTATATCCACTAAGTGGAGCGCAGAGCATTGCACCCTCCATATGCAGTCTCCCTCCTTCCCTATATATATCCACTATGTGGAGTGCAGAGCAATGCACCCTGCTTACCCAGTGTCTCTCCACACCTCCATATATCCATTATGTGGAGTGGAGAGCAATGCACCCTCCTAATCCAGTCTCCCTGCATCCCGATATATATCCACGACGTGGAGTGCAGAGCAATGCACCCTCTTTATCCAGTCTCCCTCCATCCCTCTATATATTCACTATGTGGAGCGCCGAGAAATCCACCCTCCTTATCCAGTCTCCCTCCATCCCTCCATATATCCAATATGTCGAGTGCAGAGCAATACACCCTCCATATCAAGTCTCCGTCCATCACTCTATATATCCACTATGTGGAGCGCAGAGCAATGCACCCTCCTTATCCAGTCTGCATCCATCCTTCAATATATCCACTATGTGGTGCGCAGAGCAATGCACCTTCCTTATCCAGTCGCCCTCTTTCCCTCTATATCTCCACTATGTGGAGCGCGGAGCATTGCACCCTCCTTATCCACTCTCCCTCCATCCCTCTATATATCCACTATGTGGAGTGCAGAGCAATGCACGCTCCTAATCCAGTCTCCCTGCATCTCTATATTTTTCCACGACGTGGAGTGCAGAGCAATGCACCCTCCTTATCCAGTCTCCCTCCATCCCTCCATCTATACACTGTGTGGAGTGCAGAGCAATGCACCCACATTATCCACTCTCGCTCCATCCCCCTATATCTTCACTATGTGGAGTGCAGAGCAATGCACACTCCTTATCCATTCTCCTTCATCCCTCTATATATCCAATATGTGGACTGCAGAGCAATGCACCCTCCTTATCCGGCCTCCCTCCATCACTCTATATATCCACTATATGGAGCGCAGAGCAAAGCACCCTCCTTATCCAGCCTCCCTCCATCCCTCTAAATAGCCACTATGTTGAATGCAGAGCAATGCACCTTCCTTATCCAGTCTCCCTCTTTCCCTCTATAGAGCCACAATGTGGAGTGCAGAGCAATGCACCCTCTTTATCCATTCGTGCTCCATCCCTCTATATATTCAAAATGTGGAGTGCAGAGCAATGCACCCTCCTTATCTAGCCTCCCTCCATCCCTCTATATAGCCACTATGTGGAGTGCAGAGCAATGCACCCTCCTTATGCATTCACGCTCCATCCCTCCATATATCCAATATGTGGAGTGCAGAGCAATGCACCCTCCTTATCCAGCCTCCCTCCATCCCTCTACATATCTACTACGTGGAGTGCAGAGCAATGCACATTCCTTATCCAACCTCACTCCATCCCTCTCTATAGCCACAATGTGGAGTGCAGAGCAATGCACCTTCCTTATCCAGTCTCCATCCATCCATCTATATATCCACTTCGTGGAGTGCAGAACAATGCACTCTCCTTATCCGGTCTCCCTCCATCCCTCTATATATCCACTACGTGCAGTGCAGAGCAATGCACCATCCTTATCCAGTCTCCCTCCAGACCTCTATATATCCACAATGTGGAGTGCAGAGCAATGCACCCTCCTTATCCAGTCTGTCTCCAACCCTCCAGATATCCACTCTGTGGAGTGCAGAGCATTGCAATCATGATCCAGACTCCCTCCATCCCTCAATATATCCACGACGTGGAGTGCAGAGCAATGCACCCTCCTTAGCCAGTCTCCCTTCCATCCCTCGTTATATCAAATATGCGGTGTGCAGCGCATTGCACACTCCTTATCCAGTCTCCCTCCATCCCTATATATATCCACTACGTGGAGTGCAGAGCAATGCACCCTCCTGATCCAGTCTCCCTCCATCCCTCTATATATTCACGAGATGGAGTGCAGAGCAATCGACCCTCCTTATCCAGTTTCCCTCCATCCATCCATATATCCGATATGTCGAGTGCAGAGCAATACACCCTCCTTAACCAGACTCCGTCCATCATTCTCTGTATCCACTATGTGGAGCGCAGAGCAATGCACCCTCCTCATCCCGTCTCCCTCCAACCCTCTATATTTGTAATATGTCGAGTGCAGAGCAAGACACCCTCCTTATCCAGTCTTTCCATCCCTCTATATCCACTAAGTGGAGCGCAGAGCATTGCACCCTCCTTATCCTGTCTCTCTCCAACCCTCCATATATCCACTTTGTGGAGTGCAGAGCAATGCACCCTCCTAATCCAGTCTCCCTGCATCCCTATATATATCCACTACGTGGAGTGCCGAGCCACGCACCCTCCTTATCCAGTCTCCCTCCATCTCTCTAGATATCCAATATGTGGAGTGCAGAGCAATGCACCCTCCTTATCCAGCCTCCCTCCATCACTCTATATCTCCACTAGATGGAGAGCAGAGCAATGCACCCTCGTTATCCAGACACCCTCCATCCCTCCATATAGCCACTAGGTGGTGTGTAGAGCAATGCACCCTCCTTATCCAGTCTCCCTCCAACCCTCTAAAAATCCACTCTGTGGAGTGCAGAGCATTGCACACTCGTTATCCGGTCTCCCTCCATCCTTCTATTTTCACCACTATGTGGAGTGCAGAGCGATGCACCTTCCTTATCCAGTCTCCCTCCATCCCTCTTTATATCCACTATGTTGAATGCAGAGCAATGCACCCTCCTTATCCAGCCACCCTCCATCCCTCCATATAGCCACCATGTGGAGTGCAGAGCAATGCTCCTTCCTTATCCATCCTCCCTCCATCCCTCCATATAGCCACTATCTGGAGTGCAGAGCAATGCACCCTCCTTATCCAGCCTCCCTCCATCCCTCTATATCGCCACCATGTTGAAAGCAGAGCAATGCACCCTCCTTATCCAGCCTCCCTCCATCCCTCTATGTAGCCGCAATGTGGAGTGCAGAGCAAAGCACCACCCTTATCCAGTCTCCCTCCATCCCTCGATATATCCTCTATGTGGAGCGCAGAGCAGTGCACATTTCTTATCCAACCTCACTCCATGCCTCTCTGTAGCCACTACGTGGCGTGCAGAACAATGCACCTCCTTATCCAGTCTCCCTCCATCCCGCAATATATCCACTACGTGGAGTGCAGAGCAATGCACCATCCTTATCCAGTCTCCCTCCATCCCTCTATATATCCACTATGTGGAGCGCTGAGCAGTGCACATTCCTTATCCAACCTCACTCCATCCCACTCTATAGCCACTATGTCGAGTGCAGAGCAATACACCCTCCTTATCCAGTCTCCATCCATCCTTCTATATATCCACTATGTGGAGCACAGAGCAATGCACGCTCCTTATCCAGTATCCCACCGTCCCTCTATCCATCCACTATGTTCAGGGCAGAGCAATGCACCCTCCTAATCCAGTCTCCCTCCATCCCTCTATATATGTACTATGTCGAGTGCAGAGCAATGCACCCACCTTATTAAGTCTCCCTCCATCCCTCTATATATCCACTATGTTGTGCGCAGAGCAACACACCCTCCTTATCCAGTCTCCCTCCATCCCTATATATCCACTAAGTGGAGCGCAGAGCATTGCACCCTCCTTATCCAGTCTCCCTCCTTCCCTCTATATATGCACTATGTGGAGTGCAGGGCAATGCACCCTGCTTACCCATTCTCTCTCCACACCTCCATATATCCACTATGTGGAGTGGTGAGCAATGCACCCTCCTAATCCTGTCTCCCTGCATCCCTATATATATCCACTACGTGGAGTGCAGAGCAATGCACACTCCTTATCCAGTCTCCCTCCACCTTCTAAATATTCACTAAGTGGTGCCCAGAGCAATGTACACTCCGTATCCAGTCTCCCTCCATCCCTCTATATATACACGGAGTGGAATGCAGAGCAATGCACCCACATTATCCAGTCTCCTTCCATTCCTCAAAATATCCACTACGTGGAGTGCAGATCGATGCACCCTCCTTATCCAGTCTCCCTTCATCCATCAATATCTTCACTAAATGGAGTGCAGAGCAATGCACACTCCTTATCCAGCCTCCCTCCATCACTCTAGATATCCACGATATGGAGCGCAGAGCAATGCACCCTCCTTATCCAGCCACCCTCCATTCCTCTATATAGCCACTATGTGGAGTGCAGAGCAACGCATCCGCCTTATCCAGCATCCCTCCATCACTCTATATATCCACGATATGGAGTGCAGAGCAATGCACCCTCGTAATCCAGTCTCCCTCCAACACTCTATATATCCACTCTGTGGAGTGCAGTGCATTGCACTCTCGTTATCCGGTCTCCCTCCATCCCTCTATATCGCCACTGTGTGGAGTGCAGAGCGATGCACCTTCCTTATCCAGTCTAGCTCCATCCCTCTTTGTATCCACTATGTTGAATGCAGAGCAATGCACCCTCCTTATCCAGCCTCCCTCCATCTCTCTATATAGCCACTATGTGGAGTGCAGAGCAATGCACCCTCCTTATCCAGTCTCCCTCCATACCTACCTGTAGCCAGTATGTGGAGTGCAGTACAATGCACCCTCCCTATCCAGTCTCCCTCCATCCCCCTATATATCCACTATGTGGAGCGCTGAGCAGTGCACATTCCTTATCCAGCCTCACTCCATCCCACTCTGTAGCCACTATGTCGAGTGCAGAGCAATACACCCTCCTTATCCAGTCTCCGTCCATCCTTCTATATATCCACTATGTGGAGCGCAGAGCAATGCATCCTCCTTATCCAGTCTGCATCCATCCTTCTATATATCCACTGTGTGGAGCGCAGAGCAATGCACGCTCCTTATCCAGTATCCCTCCGTCCCTCTATCCATCCACTGTGTTCAGGGCAGAGCAATGCACCCTCCTAATCCAGTATCCCTCCGTCCCTCTATCCGTCCACTATGTTCAGGGCAGAGCAATGCACCCTCCTAATCCAGTCTCCCTCCATCCCTCTATATATGTACTATGTCGAGTGCAGAGCAATGCACCCTCCTTATCCAGTCTCCCTCCTTCCCTCTATATATGCACTATGTGGAGTGCAGAGCAATGCACCCTGCTTAACCAGTCTCTCTCCACACCTCCATACATCCACTATGTGGAGTGGAGAGCAATGCACCCTCCTAATCCTGTCTCCCTGCATCCTTATATATATCCACTACGTGGAGTGCATAGCAATGCACACTCCTTATCCAGTCTCCCTCCATCCTTCTAAATATTTACTAAGTGGAGCCCAGAGCAATGTACACTGCGTATCCAGTCTCCCTCCATCCCTCGATATATACACGGAGTGGAATGCAGAGCAATGCACCCACATGATCCAGTCTCCTTCCATTCCTCAAAATATCCACTACGTGGAGTGCAGATCGATGCACCCTCCTTATCCAGTCTCCCTTCATCCCTCAATATCTTCACTATGTGGAGTGCAGAGCAATGCACCCTCCTTATCGAGAGACCCTCCATCCCTCTATATAGCCACTAGGTGGTGTGTAGAGCAATGCACCCTCCTTATCCAGTCTCCCTCCAACCCTCAAGCTATACACTCTGTGGAGTGCAGAGCATTGCACACTCGTTATCCGGTCTCCCTCCATCCCTCCATATAGCCACTATGTGGAGTGCAGAGAGATGCACCTTTCTTATCCATTCGCCCTCCATCCCTCTTTATATCCGATATGTTGAATGCGGAGCAATTCACCCTCCTTATCCAGCCTCCCTCCATCCCTCTATATAGCCACTATGTGGATTGCAGAGCAATGCTCCTTCCTGATCCAGCCTCCCTCCATCCCTCCATATAGCCACTACCTGGAGTGCAGAGCAATGCACCCTCCTTATCCAGCCTCCCTCCATCCCTCTATATCGCCACGATGTTCAAAGCAGAGCAATGCACCCTCCTTATACAGCCTCCCTCCATCCCTCTATATAGCCGCAATGTGGAGTGCAGAGCAAAGCACCACCCTTATCCAGTCTCCCTCCATCCCTCGATATATCCTCTATGTGGAGCGCAGAGCAGTGCACATTTCTTATCCAACCTCACTCCATCCCTCCCTAAAGCCACTACGTGGAGTGCAGAACAATGCACCCTCCTTATCTAGTCTCACTCCATCCCGCTATATATCCACTACGTGGAGTGCAGAGCAATGCACCCTCCTTATCCTGTCTCCCTCCATCCCTCTATATATTCACTGTATGGAGTGCAGAGCAATCGACCCTCCTTATCCAGTCTCCCTCCATCCCTCCATTTATCCAATATGTCGAGTGCGGAGCAATACACCGTCCTTATCCAGTCTCCGTCCATCCTTCTATATATCCACTATGTGGTACGCAGAGCAATGCACCATCCTTATCCAGTCTGCATCCATCCTTCTATATATCCACTATGTGGAGCGCAGAACAATGCACGCTCCTTATCCAGTATCCCTCCGTCCCTCTATGCATCCATTATGTTCAGGGCAGAGCAATGCACGCTTCTAATCCAGTCTCCCTCCATCCCACTATAGATGTACAATGTCGAGTGCAGAGCATAACACGCTGCTTATTAAGTCTCCCTCCATCCCTCTATATATCCATTATGTTCAGGGCAGAGCAATGCACCCTCCGAATCCAGTCTCCCTCCATCCCTCTGTATATGTACTACGCCGAGTGCAGAGCAAGACACCCTCCTTATCCAGTCTCCCTCCATCCCTCTATATCCACTAAGTGGAGCGCAGAGCATTGCACCCTCCATATGCAGTCTCCCTCCTTCCCTCTATATATCCACTATGTGGAGTGCAGAGCAATGCACCCTGCTTACCCAGTGTCTCTCCACACCTCCATATATCCACTATGTGGAGTGGAGAGCAATGCACCCTCCTAATCCAGTCTCCCTGCATCCCGATATATATCCACGACGTGGAGTGCAGAGCAATGCACCCTCTTTATCCAGTCTCCCTCCATCCCTCTATATATTCACTATGTGGAGCGCCGAGAAAGCCACCCTCCTTATCCAGTCTCCCTCCATCCCTCCATATATCCAATATGTCGAGTGCAGAGCAATACACCCTCCATATCAAGTCTCCGTCCATCACTCTATATATCCACTATGTGGAGCGCAGAGCAATGCACCCTCCTTATCCAGTCTGCATCCATCCTTCAATATATCCACTATGTGGTGCGCAGAGCAATGCACCTTCCTTATCCAGTCGCCCTCTTTCCCTCTATATCTCCACTATGTGGAGCGCGGAGCATTGCACCCTCCTTATCCACTCTCCCTCCATCCCTCTATAGATCCACTATGTGGAGTGCAGAGCAATGCACGCTCCTAATCCTGTCTCCCTGCATCCCTATATTTTTCCACGACGTGGAGTGCAGAGCAATGCACCCTCCTTATCCAGTCTCCCTCCATCCCTCCATCTATACACTGTGTGGAGTGCAGAGCAATGCACCCACATTATCCACTCTCGCTCCATCCCCCTATATCTTCACTATGTGGAGTGCAGAGCAATGCACACTCCTTATCCATTCTCCTTCATCCCTCTATATATCCAATATGTGGACTGCAGAGCAATGCACCCTCCTTATCCAGCCTCCCTCCATCACTCTATATATCCACTATATGGAGCGCAGAGCAAAGCACCCTCCTTATCCAGCCTCCCTCCATCCCTCTAAATAGCCACTATGTTGAATGCAGAGCAATGCACCTTCCTTATCGAGTCTCCCTCTTTCCCTCCATAGAGCCACAATGTGGAGTGCAGAGCAATGCACCCTCTTTATCCATTCGTGCTCCATCCCTCTATATATTCAAAATGTGGAGTGCAGAGCAATGCACCCTCCTTATCTAGCCTCCCTCCATCCCTCCATATAGCCACTATGTGGAGTGCAGAGCAATGCACCCTCCTTATGCATTCACGCTCCATCCCTCCATATATCCAATATGTGGAGTGCAGAGCAATGCACCCTCCTTATCCAGCCTCCCTCCATCCCTCTACATATCTACTACGTGGAGTGCAGAGCAATGCACATTCCTTATCCAACCTCACTCCATCCCTCTCTATAGCCACAATGTGGAGTGCAGAGCAATGCACCTTCCTTATCCAGTCTCCATCCATCCATCTATATATCCACTACGTGGAGTGCAGAACAATGCACTCTCCTTATCCGGTCTCCCTCCATCCCTCTATATATCCACTACGTGCAGTGCAGAGCAATGCACCATCCTTATCCAGTCTCCCTCCAGCCCTCTATATATCCACAATGTGGAGTGCAGAGCAATGCACCCTCCTTATCCAGTCTCTCTCCAACCCTCTAGATATCCACTCTGGGGAGTGCAGAGCATTGCAATCAAGATCCAGACTCCCTCCATCTCTCAATATATCCACGACGTGGAGTGCAGAGCAATGCACCCTCCTTTTCCAGTCTCGCCCCATCCCTCCATATATTCACTATGTGGAGTGCAGAGCAATGCACCCTCCTTAGCCAGTCTCCCTTCCATCCCTCGTTATATCAAATATGCGGTGTGCAGCGCATTGCACACTCCTTATCCAGTCTCCCTCCATCCCTATATATATCCACTACGTGGAGTGCAGAGCAATGCACCCTCCTGATCCAGTCTCCCTCCATCCCTCTATATATTCACGAGATGGAGTGCAGAGCAATCGACCCTCCTTATCCAGTTTCCCTCCATCCATCCATATATCCAATATGTCGAGTGCAGAGCAATACACCCTCCTTAACCAGACTCCGTCCATCATTCTCTGTATCCACTATGTGGAGCGCAGAGCAATGCACCCTCCTCATCCCGCCTACCTCCAACCCTCTATATTTGTAATATGTCGAGTGCAGAGCAAGACACCCTCCTTATCCAGTCTTTCCATCCCTCTATATCCACTAAGTGGAGCGCAGAGCATTGCACCCTCCTTATCCTGTCTCTCTCCATCCCTCCATATATCCACTATGTGGAGTGGAGAGCAATGCACCCTCCTAATCCAGTCTCCCTGCATCCCTATATATATATCCAATATGTGGAGTGCAGAGCAATGCACCCTCCTTATCCAGCCTCCCTCCATCACTCTATATCTCCACTAGATGGAGAGCAGAGCAATGCACCCTCGTTATCCAGACACCCTCCATCCCTCCATATAGCCACTAGGTGGAGTGTAGAGCAATGCACCCTCCTTATCCAGTCTCCCTCCAACCCTCTAAAAATCCACTCTGTGGAGTGCAGAGCATTGCACACTCGTTATCCGGTCTCCCTCCATCCTTCTATTTTCACCACTATGTGGAGTGCAGAGCGATGCACCTTCCTTATCCAGTCTCCCTCCATCCCTCTTTATATCCACTATGTTGAATGCAGAGCAATGCACCCTCCTTATCCAGCCACCCTCCATCCCTCCATATAGCCACCATGTGGAGTGCAGAGCAATGCTCCTTCCTTATCCATCCTCCCTCCATCCCTCCATATAGCCACTATCTGGAGTGCAGAGCAATGCACCCTCCTTATCCAGCCTCCCTCCATCCCTCTATATCGCCACCATGTTGAAAGCAGAGCAATGCACCCTCCTTATCCAGCCTCCCTCCATCCCTCTATGTAGCCGCAATGTGGAGTGCAGAGCAAAGCACCACCCTTATCCAGTCTCCCTCCATCCCTCGATATATCCTCTATGTGGAGCGCAGAGCAGTGCACATTTCTTATCCAACCTCAGTCTTGCCTCTCTGTAGCCACTACGTGGCGTGCAGAACAATGCACCTCCTTATCCAGTCTCCCTCCATCCCGCAATATATCCACTACGTGGAGTGCAGAGCAATGCACCATCCTTATCCAGTCTCCCTCCATCCCTCCATATATCCACTCTGTGGAGTGCAGAGCATTGCAATCATTATCCAGACTCCCTCAATCCCTCTACATATCCACTCTGTGTAGTGCAGAGCAATGCACCATCCTTATCCAGTCGCCCTCCATCTCTCTATATATCCACTACGTGGAGTGCAGAGCAATGCACACGCCTTTTCCAGTCTCGCCCCATCCCTCCATATATTCACTATGTGGAGTGCAGAGCAATGCACCCTGCTTATCCAGTCTCTCTCCACACCTCCATATATCCACTACGTGGAGTGCAGAGCAATGCACACTCCTTATCCAGTCTCCCTCCATCAGTCTAAATATTCACTAAGTGGAGCCCAGAGCAATGTAAACTCCGTATCCAGTCTCCCTCCATCCCTCTATATATACACGGCGTGGAATGCAGAGCAATGCACCCACATTATCCAGTCTCCTTCCATTCCTCAAAATATCCACTACGTGGAGTGCAGATCGATGCACCCTCCTTATCCAGCCTCCCTCCATCACTCTAGATATCCATGATATGGAGCGCAGAGCAATGCACCCTCCTTATCCAGCCACCCTCCATTCCTCGATAGAGCCACTATGTGGAGTGCAGAGCAATGCATCCTCCTTATCCAGCATCCCTCCATCACACGATATATCCACGATATGGAGTGCAGAGCAATGCACCCTCGTAATCCAGTCTCCCTCCAACACTCTATATATCCACTCTGTGGAGTGCAGTGCATTGCACACTCGTTATCCGGTCTCCCTCCGTCCCTCTATATCGCCACTGTGTGGAGTGCAGTGCGATGCACCTTCCTAATGCCGTCTAGCTCCATCCCTCTTTGTATCCACTATGTTGAATGCAGAACAATGCACCCTCCTTATCCAGCCTCCCTCCATCTCTCTATGTAGCCACTATGTGGAGTGCAGAGCAATGCACCCTCCTTATCCAGTCTCCCTCCATCCCTCTATATATCCACTATGTGGAGCGATGAGCAGTGCACATTCCTTATCCAACCTCACTCCATCCCACTCTATAGCCACTATGTCGAGTGCAGAGCAATGCACCCTCCTTATCCAGCCACCCTCCATCCCTCCATATAGCCACCATGTGGAGTGCAGAGCAATGCTCCTTCCTTATCCATCCTCCCTCCATCCCTCCATATAGCCACTATCTGGAGTGCAGAGCAATGCACCCTCCTTATCCAGCCTCCCTCCATACCTCTATATCGCCACCATGTTGAAAGCAGAGCAATGCACCCTCCTTATCCAACCTCCCTCCATCCCTCTATGTAGCCGCAATGTGGAGTGCAGAGCAAAGCACCACCCTTATCCAGTCTCCCTCCATCCCTCGATATATCCTCTATGTGGAGCGCAGAGCAGTGCACATTTCTTATCCAACCTCACTCCATGCCTCTCTGTAGCCACTACGTGGCGTGCAGAACAATGCACCTCCTTATCCAGTCTCCCTCCATCCCGCAATATATCCACTACGTGGAGTGCAGAGCAATGCACCATCCTTATCCAGTCTCCCTCCATCCCTCCATATATCCACTCTGTGGAGTGCAGAGCATTGCAATCATTATCCAGACTCCCTCAATCCCTCTACATATCCACTCTGTGTAGTGCAGAGCAATGCACCATCCTTATCCAGTCGCCCTCCATCTCTCTATATATCCACTACATGGAGTGCAGAGTAATGCACCCGCCTTTTCCAGTCTCGCCCCATCCCTCCATATATTCACTATGTGGAGTGCAGAGCAATGCACCCTGCTTATCCAGTCTCTCTCCACACCTCCATATATCCACTACGTGGAGTGCAGAGCAATGCACACTCCTTATCCAGTCTCCCTCCATCAGTCTAAATATTCACTAAGTGGAGCACAGAGCAATGTAAACTCCGTATCCAGTCTCCCTCCATCCCTCTATATATACACGGCGTGGAATGCAGAGCAATGCACCCACATTATCCAGTCTCCTTCCATTCCTCAAAATATCCACTACGTGGAGTGCAGATCGATGCACCCTCCTTATCCAGCCTCCCTCCATCACTCTAGATATCCATGATATGGGGCGCAGAGCAATGCACCCTCCTTATCCAGCCACCCTCCATTCCTCTATAGAGCCACTATGTGGAGTGCAGAGCAATGCATCCTCCTTATCCAGCATCCCTCCATCACACTATATATCCACGATATGGAGTGCAGAGCAATGCACCCTCGTAATCCAGTCTCCCTCCAACACTCCATATATCCACTCTGTGGAGTGCAGTGCATTGCACACTCGTTATCCGGTCTCCCTCCGTCCCTCTTTATCGCCACTGTGTGGAGTGCAGTGCGATGCACCTTCCTAATGCCGTCTAGCTCCATCCCTCTTTGTATCCACTATGTTGAATGCAGAACAATGCACCCTCCTTATCCAGCCTCCCTCCATCTGTCCATGTAGCCACTATGTGGAGTGCAGAGCAATGCACCCTCCTTATCCAGTCTCCCTCCATCCCTCTATATATCCACTATGTGGAGCGCTGAGCAGTGCACATTCCTTATCCAACCTCATTCCATCCCACTCTATAGCCACATTGTCGAGTGCAGAGCAATACACCCTCCTTATCCAGTCTCCGTCCATCCTTCTATATATCCACTATGTGGAGGGCAGAGCAACACACCCTCCTTATCCAGTCTCCCTCCATCCCTCTATATCCACAAAGAGGAGCGCAGAGCATTGCACCCTCCTTATCCAGTCTCCCTCCTTCCCTCTATATATGCACTATGTGGAGTGCAGAGCAATGCACCCTGCTTACCCAGTCTCTCTCCACACATCCATATATCCACTATGTGGAGTGGAGAGCAATGCACCCTCCCATTCCTGTCTCCCTGCATCCCTATATATATCCACTACGTGGAGTGCAGAGCAATGCACACTCCTTATCCAGTCTCCCTCCATCCTTCTAAATATTCACTAAGTGGAGCCCAGAGCAATGTACACTCTGCATCCAGTCTCCCTCCAACCCTCTATATATACACGGAGTGGAATGCAGAGCAATGCACCCACATTATCAAGTCTCCTTCCATTCCTCAAAATATCCACTACGTGGAGTGCAGATCGATGCACCCTCCTTATCCAGCCTCCCTCCATCGCTCCAGATATCCACGATATGGAGCGCAGAGCAATGGACCCTCCTTATCCAGCCACCCTCCATTCCTCTATATAGCCACTATGTGGAGTGCAGAGCAATGCATCCTCCTTATCCAGCATCCCTCCATCACTCTAGATATCCACGATATGGGGTGCAGAGCAATGCACCCTCGTAATCCAGTCTCCCTCCAACACTCTATATATCCACTCTGTGGAGTGCAGTGCATTGCACACTCGTTATCCGGTCTCCCTCCATCCCTCGATATCGCCACTGTGTGGAGTGCAGAGCGATGCACCTTCCTAATCCCGTCCAGCTCCATCCCTCTTTGTATCCACTATGTTGAATGCAGAGCAATGCACCCTCCTTATCCAGCCTCCCTCCATGTCTCTATTTAGACACTATGTGGAGTGCAGAGCAATGCACCCTCCTTATCCAGTCTCCCTCCATCCCTCTATATATCCACTATGTGGAGCGCTGAGCAGTGCACATTCCTTATCCAACCTCACTCCATCCCACTCTATAGCCACTATGTCGAGTGCAGAGCAATACACCCTCCTTATCCAGTCTCCATATATCCTTCTATATATCCACTATGTGGAGCACAGAGCAATGCACCCTCCTTATCCAGTCTGCATCCATCCTTCTACATATCCACTGTGTGGAGCGCAGAGCAATGCACGCTCCTTATCCAGTATCCCACCGTCCCTCTATCCATCCACTATGTTCAGGGCAGAGCAATGCACCCTCCTAATCAAGTCTCCCTCCATCCCTCTATATATGTACTATGTCGAGTGCAGAGCAATGCACCCACCTTATTAAGTCTCCCTCCATCCCTCTATATATCCACTATGTTGAGCGCGGAGCAACACACCCTCCTTATCCATTCTCCCTCCTTCCCTCTATATATGCACTATGTGGATTGCAGAGCAATGCACCCTGCTTACCCAGTCTCTCTCCACACCTCCATATATCCACTATGTGGAGTGGAGAGCAATGCACCCTCCTAATCCTGTCTCCCTGCATCCCTATATATATCCACTACGTGGAGTGCAGAGCAATGCACACTCCTTATCCAGTCTCCCTCCATCCTTCTAAATATTCACTAAGTGGAGCCCAGAGCAATGTACACTCTGTATCCAGTCTCCCTCCATCCCTCTATATATACACGGAGTGGAATGCAGAGCAATGCATCCACATTATCCAGTCTCCTTCCATTCCTCAAAATATCCACTACGTGGAGTGCAGATCAATGCACCCTCCTTATCCAGTCTCCCTTCATCCCTCAATATCTTCACTATGTGGAGTGCAGAGCAATGCACCCTCCTTATCCAGCCTCCCTCCATCACTCTAGATATCCACGATATGGAGCGCAGAGCAATGCACCCTCCTTATCCAGCCACCCTCCATTCCTCTATATAGTCACTATGTGGAGTGCAGAGCAATGCATCCTCCTTATCCAGCATCCCTCCATCACTCTATATATCCACGATATGGAGTGCAGAGCAATGCACCCTCCTTATCCAGTCTCCCTCCAACACTCTATATATCCACTCTGTGGAGTGCAGTGCATTGCACACTCGTTATCCGGTCTCCCTCCATCCCTCTATATCGCCACTGTGTGGAGTGCAGAGCGATGCACCTTCCTTATCCCGTCGAGCTCCATCCCTCTTTGCATCCACTATGATGAATGCAGAGCAATGTACCCTCCTTATCCAGCCTCCCTCCATCTATCTATATAGCCACTATGTGGAGTGCAGAGCAATGCACCCTCCTTATCCAGTCTCCCTCCATACCTCCATTTAGCCACTATGTGGAATGCAGAGCAATGCACCCTCCTTATCCAGTCTCCCTCCATCCCCCTATATATCCACTATGTGGAGCGCTGAGCAGTGCACATTCCTTATCCAACCTCACTCCATCCCACTCTATAGCCACTATGTCGAGTGCAGAGCAATACACCCTCCATATCCAGTCTCCGTCCATCCTTCTATATATCCACTATGTGGAGCGCAGAGCAATGCACCCTCCTTATCCAGTCTGCATCCATCCTTCTATATATCCACTGTGTGGAGCGCAGAGCAATGCACGCTCCTTATCCAGTATCCCTCCGTCCCTCTACCCATCCACTATGTTCAGGGCAGAGCAATGCACCCTCCTAATTCAGTCTCCCTCCATCCCTCTATATATGTACTATGTCGAGTGCAGAGCAATGCACCCACCTTATTAAGTCTCCCTCCATCCCTCTATATATCCACTATGTTGAGCACAGAGCAACACACCCTCCTTATCCAGTCTCCCTCCATCCCTATATATCCACTAAGTGGAGCGCAGAGCATTGCACCCTCCTTATCCAGTCTCCCTCCTTCCCTCTATATATGCACTATGTGGAGTGCAGAGCAATGCACCCTGCTTACCCATTCTCTCTCCACACCTCCATATATCCACTATGTGGAGTGGAGAGCAATGCACCCTCCTAATCCTGTCTCCCTGCATCCCTATATATATCCACTACGTGGAGTGCAGAGCAATGCACACTCCTTATCCAGTCTCCCTCCATCCTTCTAAATATTCACTAAGTGGTGCCCAGAGCAATGTACACTCCGTATCCAGTCTCCCTCCATCCCTCTATATATACACGGAGTGGAATGCAGAGCAATGCACCCACATGATCCAGTCTCCTTCCATTCCTCAAAATATCCACTACGTGGAGTGCAGATCGATGCACCCTCCTTATCCAGTCTCCCTTCATCCCTCAATATCTTCACTATGTGGAGTGCAGAGCAATGCACACTCCTTATCCAGCCTCCCTCCATCACTCTAGATATCCACGATATGGAGCGCAGAGCAATGCACCCTCCTTATCCAGCCACCCTCCATTCCTCTATATAGCCACTATGTGGAGTGCAGAGCAATGCATCCTCCTTATCCAGCATCCCTCCATCACTCTATATATCCACGATATGGAGTGCAGAGCAATGCACCCTCGTAATCCAGTCTCCCTCCAACACTCTATATATCCACTCTGTGGAGTGCAGTGCATTGCACTCTCGTTATCCGGTCTCCCTCCATCCCTCTATATCGCCACTGTGTGGAATGCAGAGCGATGCACCTTCCTTATCCAGTCTAGCTCCATCCCTCTTTGTATCCACTCTGTTGAATGCTGAGCAATGCACCCTCCTTATCCAGCCTCCCTCCATCTCTCTATATAGCCACTATGTGGAGTGCAGAGCAATGCACCCTCCTTATCCAGTCTCCTTCCATACCTACCTGTAGCCAGTATGTGGAGTGCAGTGCAATGCACCCTCCCTATCCAGTCTCCCTCCATCCCCCTATATATCCACTATGTGGAGCGCTGAGCAGTGCACATTCCTTATCCAGCCTCACTCCATCCCACTCTGTAGCCACAATGTCGAGTGCAGAGCAATACACCCTCCTTATCCAGTCTCCGTCCATCCTTCTATATATCCAATATGTGGAGCGCAGAGCAATGCACCCTCCTTATCCAAGCTGCATCCATCCTTCTATATATCCACTGTGTGGAGCGCAGAGCAATGCACGTTCCTTATCCAGTATCCCTCCGTCCCTCTATCCATCCACTATGTTCAGGGCAGAGCAATGCACCCTCCTAATCCAGTATCCCTCCGTCCCTCTATCCGTCCACTATGTTCAGGGCAGAGCAATGCACCCTCCTAATCCAGTCTCCCTCCATCCCTCTATATATGTACTATGTCGAGTGCAGAGCAATGCACCCTCCTTATCCAGTCTCCCTCCTTCCCTCTATATATGCACTATGTGGAGTGCAGAGCAATGCACCCAGCTTAACCAGTCTCTCTCCACACCTCCATACATCCACTATGTGGAGTGGAGAGCAATGCACCCTCCTAATCCTGTCTCCCTGCATCCCTATATATATCCACTACGTGGAGTGCATAGCAATGCACACTCCTTATCCAGTCTCCCTCCATCCTTCTAAATATTCACTAAGTGGAGCCCAGAGCAATGTACACTCCGTATCCAGTCTCCCTCCATCCCTCTATATATACACGGAGTGGAATGCAGAGCAATGCACCCACATGATCCAGTCTCCTTCCATTCCTCAAAATATCCACTACGTGAGTGCAGATCGATGCACCCTCCTTATCCAGTCTCCCTTCATCCCTCAATATCTTCACTATGTGGAGTGCAGAGCAATGCACCCTCCTTATCCAGTCTCACTCCTTCCCTCTATATATCCACTATGTTGAGTGCAGAGCAATGCACCCTCCTTACCCAGTCTCTCTCCATTCCTCCATATATCCACGATGTGGAGTGCTGAGCAATGCACCCTCCTAATCCAGTCTCCCTGCATCCCTATATATATCCACTACGTGGAGAGCAAATCAATGCACCCTCCTTATCCAGTCTCCCTCCATCCCTCTAAATATTCACTATGTGGAGTGCAGAGAAATGTACACTCCGTATCCAGTCTCCCTCCATCCCTCTATATATACACGGTGTGGAGTGCAGAGCAATGAACCCACATTATCCAGTCTCCGTCCATTCCTCAAAATATCCACTACGTGGAGTGCAGAACAATGCACCCTCCTTATCCAGTCTCCCTCCATCCCTCTATATCTTCACTATGTGGAGTGCAGAGCAATGCACCCTCCTTATCCATTCTCCCTCCATCCCTCTATATATCCAATACGTGGAGTGTCGAGCAATGCACCTTCCTTATCCAGTCTCCCTCCATCCCTGTTTATATCCACTATGTTGAATGCAGAGCAATGCACCCTCCTTATCCAGCCTCCCTCCATCCCTCTATATAGCCACTATGTGGAGTGTCGAGCAATGCACCTTCCTTATCCTGTCTCCCTCCATCCCTCCATATGGCCACTATGTGGGGTGCAGAGCAGTGCAACCTCCTTATCCAGTCTCCTTCCATCCCTCTATATATCCACTATGTGGAGTGCAGAGCAATGCACCCTCCTTATCCAGCCACCCTCCATTCCTCTATATAGCCACCATGTGGAGTGCAGAGCAATGCACTCTCCTTATCCAGTCTCCCTCCAGACCTCGAGATATCCACTTTGTGGAGTGCAGTGCATTGCACACTCGTTATCCGGTCTCCCTCCATCCCTCCATATAGACACTGTGTGGAGTGCAGAGCGATGCACATTCCTTTTCCAGTTCCCTCCATCCCTCTATATATCCACTATGTTGAATGCAGAGCAATGCACCCACCTTATCCTGACTCCCACCATCCCTCTATATAGCCACTATGTGGAGTGCAGAGCAATGCACCTTCCTTATCCAGTCTCCCTCCATCCCTTCAGATAGCCACTATGTGGAGTGCAGAGCAATTCACCCACCTTATCCAGTCTCCCTCCATCCCTCTATATATCCACTATGTGGAGCGCAGAGCAGTGCACATTCCTTATCCAACCTCACTCCATCCCACTCCATAGCCACTATGTGGAGTGCAGAGCAATGCACCCTCCTTATCCAGTCTCCCTCCATACCTCCATACAGCCGCTATGTGGAGTGCCACTCAATGCACCCTCCTTATCCAGTCTCCCTCCATCCCTCTATATATCCACTATGTGGAGCGCTGATTAGTGCACATTCCTTATCCAACCTCACTCCATCCCACTCTATAGCCACTATGTCGAGTGCAGAGCAATACACCCTCCTTATCCAGTCTCCGTCCATCCTTCTATATATCCTCGATGTGGAGCGCAGAGCAATGCACCCTCCTTAAACAGTCTGCATCCATCGTTCTATATATCCACTGTGTGGAGCGCAGAACAATGCACGCTCCATATCCAGTATCCCTCCGTCCTTCGATACATCCACTATGTTCAGGGCAGAGCAATGCACCCTCCTAATTCAGTCTCCCTCCATCCCTCTATATATGTACTATGACGAGTGCATGGCAATACACGCTCCTTATTAAGTCTCCCTCCAACCCTCTATATATCCACAATGCTGAGCGCAGGGCAACACTCCCTCCTTATCCAGTCTCCCTCCATCCCTCTATATCCATTGTGTGGAGTGCAGAGCAATGCACCCTCCTTACCCAGTCTCTCTCCATCCCTCCATATATCCACTATGTGGAGTGCAGAGCAATGCACCCTCCTAATCCAGTCTCCCTGCATCCCTATATATATCCACATCGTGGAGTGCAGAGCAATGCACCCTCCTTATCCCGTCTCCCTCCATCCCTCTAAATATTCACGAAGTGGAGCCCAGAGCAATGTATACTCCGTATCCAGTCTCCCTCCATCCCTCTATATATACACGGTGTGGAGTGCAGAGCAATGCAACCTCCTTATTCTGTCTCCCTCCATCCCTCTACATATCCAATATGTGGAGTGCAGAGCAATGCACCCTCCTTATCCAGCCTCCCTCCATCACTCGATATATCCACTATGTGGTGCGCAGTTCAATGCACCCTCCTTATCCATCCCTCTATCTAGCCACTATGTGGAGTGTAGAGCAATGCACGTTCCTTATCCAGCATCCCTCCATCACTCTATATATCCACTATGTGGAGTGGAGAGCAATGCACCCTCCTAATCCTGTCTCCCTGCATCCCTATATATATCCACTACGTGGAGTGCAGAGCAATGCACACTCCTTATCCAGTCTCCCTCCATCCTTCTAAATATTCACTAAGTGGAGCCCAGAGCAATGTACACTCCGTATCCAGTCTCCCTCCATCCCTCTATATATACACGGAGTGGAATGCAGAGCAATGCACCCACATGATACAGTCTCCTTCCATTCCTCAAACTATCCACTACGTGGAGTGCAGATCGATGCACCCTCCTTATCCAGTCTCCCTTCATCCCTCAATATCTTCACTATGTGGAGTGCAGAGCAATGCACACTCCTTATCCAGCCTACCTCCATCTCTCTAGATATCCACGATATGGAGCGCAGTGCAATGCACCCTCCTTATCCAGCCACCCTCCATTCCTCTAGATAGCCACTATGTGGAGTGAAGAGCAATGCATCCTCCTTATCCAGCATCCCTCCATCACTCTATATATCCACGATATGGAGTGCAGAGCAATGCACCCTCGTAATCCAGTCTCCCTCCAACACTCTATATATTCACTCTGTGGAGTGCAGTGCATTGCACACCCGTTATCCGGTCTCCCTCCATCCCTCCATATCGCCACTGTGTGGAGTGCTGAGCGATGCACCTTCCTTATCCAGTCTAGCTCCATCCCTCTTTGTATCCACTATGTTGAATGCAGAACAATGCACCATCCTTATCCAGCCTCCCTCCATCTATCTATATAGCCACTATGTGGAGTGCAGAGCAATGCACCCTCCTTATCCAGTCTCCCTCCATACCTCCATATAGCCACTATGTGGAGTGCAGAGCAATGCACCCTCCTTATCCAGTCTCCCTCCATCCCCCTATATATCCACTATGTGGAGCGCTGAGCAGTGCACATTCCTTATCCAACCACACTCCATCCCACTCTATAGCCACTATGTCGAGTGCAGAGCAATACACCCTCCTTATCCAGTCCCCGTCCATCCTTCTATATATCCACTGTGTGGAGCGCAGAGCAATGCACGCTCCTTATCCAGTATCCCTCCGTCCCTCTATCCATCCACTATGTTCAGGGCCGAGCAATGCACCCTCCTAATCCAGTCTCCCTCCATCCCTCTTTTTATGTACTATGTCGAGTGCAGAGCAATGCACCCACCTTATTAAGTCTCCCTCCATCCCTCTATATATCCACTATGTTGAGCGCAGAGCAACACACCCTCCTTATCCATTCTCCCTCCATCCCTCGATATCCACTAAGTGGAGCGCAGAGCATTGCACCCTCCTTATCCAGTCTCGCTCCTTCCCTCTATATATCCACTATGTGGATTGAAGAGCAATGCACCCTCCTTACCCAGTCTCTCTCCATCCCTCCATATATCCACGATGTGGAGTGCTGAGCAATGCACCCTCCTTATCCAGTCTCCCTCCATCCCTCTAAATATTCACTATGTAGAGTGCAGAGCAATGTACACTCCGTATCCAGTCTCCCTCCATCCCTCTATATATACACGGTGTGGAGTGCAGAGCAATGCACCCACATTATCCAGTATCCCTCCATTCCTCAAAATATCCACTACGTGGTGTGCAGAGCAATGCACCCTCCTTATCCAGTCTCCCTCCAACAATCTATATATTCACTCTGTGGAGTGCAGAACATTGCACACTCGTTATCCGGTCTCCCTCCATTCCTCTATATAGCCACTATGTGGAGTGCAGAGCGATGCACCTTCCTTATCCAGTCTCCCTCCATCCCAGTTTATATCCACTATGTTGAATGCAGAGCAATGCACCCTCCTTATCCAGCCTCCCTCCATCCCTCTATATAGCCACTATGTGGAGTGTCGAGCAATGCCCCTTCCTTATCCTGTCTCCCTCCATCCCTCCATATGGCCACTATGTGGGTTGCAGAGCAGTGCACCCTCCTTATCCAGTCTCCCTCCATCCCTCTATATATCCACTATGTGGAGTGCAGAGCAATGCATCCTCCTTATCCAGCCACCCTCCATTCCTCTATATAACCACCATGTGGCGTGCAGAGCAATGCACCCTCCTTATCCAGTCCCTCCAGCCCTCGAGATATCCACTCTGTGGAGTGCAGTGCATTGCACACTCGTTATCCGGTCTCCCTCCATCCCTCTAGAGAGCCACTGTGTGGAGTGCAGAGCGATGCACCTTCCTTTTCCAGTCTCCCTCCATCCCTCTATATATCCACTATGTTGAATGCAGAGCAATGCACCCTCCTTATCCTGCCTCCCTCCATCCCTCTATATAGCCACTATGTGGAGCGCAGAGCAATGCACCTTCCTTATCCAGTCTCCATCCATCCCTCCAGATAGCCACGATGTGGAGTGCAGAGCAATGCACCCTCCTAATGCAGTCTCCCTGCATCCCTATATATATCCACATCGTGGAGTGCAGAGCAATGCACCCTCCTAATTCAGTCTCCCTCCATCCCTCTATATATGTACTATGTCGAGTGCATGGCAATACACGCTCCTTATTAAGTCTCCCTCCATCCCTCTTTATATCCACAATGCTGAGCGCAGGGCAACACTCCCTCCTTATCCAGTCTCGCTCCATCCCTCTATATCCACTGTGTGGAGTGCAGAGCAATGCACCCTCCTTACCCAGTCTCTCTCCATCCCTCCATATATCCACATTGTGGAGTGCAGAGCAATGCACCCTCCTAATCCAGTCTCCCTGCATCCCTATATATATCCACATCGTGGAGTGCAGAGCAATGCACCCTCCTTATCCCGTCTCCCTCCATCCCTCTAAATATTCACTATGTGGAGCCCAGAGCAATGTGTACTCCGTATCCAGTCTCCCTCCATCCCTCTATATATACACGGAGTGGAATGCAGAGCAATGCACCCACATGATCCAGTCTCCTTCCATTCCTGAAAATATCCACTACGTGGAGTGCAGATCGATGCACCCTCCTTATCCAGTCTCCCTTCATCCCTCAATATCTTCACTATGTGGAGTGCAGAGCAATGCACACTCCTTATCCAGCCGACATCCATCTCTCTAGATATCCACGATATGGAGCGCAGAGCAATGCACCCTCCTTATCCAGCCACCCTCCATTCCTCTAGATAGCCACTATGTGGAGTGCAGAGCAATGCATCCTCCTTATCCAGCATCCCTCCATCACTCTATATATCCACGATATGGAGTGCAGAGCAATGCACCCTCGTAATCCAGTCTCCCTCCAACACTCTATATATCCACTCTGTGGAGTGCAGTGCATTGCACACACGTTATCCGGTCTCCCTCCATCCCTCCATATCGCCACTCTGTGGAGTGCAGAGCGATGCACCTTCCTTATCCAGTCTACCTCCATCCCTCTTTGTATCCACTATGTTGAATGCAGAACAATGCACCCTCCTTATCCAGCCTCCCTCCATCTATCTATATAGCCACTATGTGGAGTGCAGAGCAATGCACCCTCCTTATCCAGTCTACCTCCATACCTCCATATAGCCACTATGTGGAGTGCAGAGCAATGCACCCTCCTTATCCAGTCTCCCTCCATCCCCCTATATATCCACTATGTGGAGCGCTGAGCAGTGCACATTCCTTATCCAACCTCACTCCATCCCACTCTATAGCCACTATATCGAGTGCAGAGCAATACACCCTCCTTATCCAGTCCCCGTCCATCCTTCTATATATGCACTGTGTGGAGCGCAGAGCAATGCACGCTCCTTATCCAGTATCCCTCCGTCCCTCTATCCATCCACTATGTTCAGGGCCGAGCAATGCACCCTCCTAATCCAGTCTCCCTCCATCCCTCTATATATGTACTATGTCGAGTGCAGAGCAATGCACCCACCTTATTAAGTCTCCCTCCATCCCTCTATATATCCACTATGTTGAGCGCAGAGCAACACACCTTCCTTATCCATTCTCCCTCCATCCCCCGATATCCACTAAGTGGAGCGCAGAGCATTGCACCCTCCTTATCCAGTCTCGCTCCTTCCCTCTATATATCCACTATGTGGATTGAAGAGCAATGCACCCTCCTTACCCAGTCTCTCTCCATCCCTCCATATATACACGATGTGGAGTGCTGAGCAATGCACCCTCCTTATCCAGTCTCCCTCCATCCCTCTAAATATTCACGATGTAGAGTGCAGAGCAATGTACACTCCGTATCCAGTCTCCCTCCATCCCTCTATGTATACACGGTGTGGAGTGCAGAGCAATGCACCCACATTATCCAGTATCCCTCCATTCCTCAAAATATCCACTACGTGGTGTGCAGAGCAATGCACCCTCCTTATCCAGTCTCCCTCCAACAATCTATATATTCACTCTGTGGAGTGCAGACCATTGCACACTCGTTATCCGGTCTCCCTCCATTCCTCTATATAGCCACTATGTGGAGTGCAGAGCGATGCACCTTCCTTATCCAGTCTCCCTCCATCCCAGTTTATATCCACTATGTTGAATGCAGAGCAATGCACCCTCCTTATCCAGCCTCCCTCCATCCCTCTATATAGCCACTATGTGGAGTGTCGAGCAATGCCCCTTCCTTATCCTGTCTCCCTCCATCCCTCCATATGGCCACTATGTGGGGTGCAGAGCAGTGCACCCTCCTTATCCAGTCTCCCTCCATCCCTCCATATAACCACCATGTGGCGTGCAGAGCAATGCACCCTCCTTATCCAGTCCCTCCAGCCCTCGAGATATCCACTCTGTGGAGTGCAGTGCATTGCACACTCGTTATCCGGTCTCCCTCCATCCCTCCAGAGAGCCACTGTGTGGAGTGCAGAGCGATGCACCTTCCTTTTCCAGTCTCCCTCCATCCCTCTATATATCCACTATGTTGAATGCAGAGCAATGCACCCTCCTTATCCTGCCTCCCTCCATCCCTCTATATAGCCACTATGTGGAGCGCAGAGCAATGCACCTTCCTTATCCAGTCTCCATCCATCCCTCCAGATAGCCACGATGTGGAGTGCAGGGCAATGCACCCACCTTATCCAGTCTCCCTCCATCCCTCTATTTATCCACGATGTGGAGTGCAGAGCAATGCACCCTCCTAATCCAGTCTCCCTGCATCCCTATATATATCCACATCGTGGAGTGCAGAGCAATGCACCCTCCTTATCCAGTCTCCCTCCATCCCTCTAAATATTCACTAAGTGGAGCCCAGAGCAATGTACACTCCATATCCAGTCTCCCTCCATCCCTCTATATATACACGGTGTGGAGTGCAGAGCAATGCACCCTCCTTATCCAGTCTCCCTCCATCCCTCTACATATCCACTATGTGGTGTGTAGAGCAATGCACCTTCCTTATCCAGTCTCCCTCCATCCCACTATATATCCACATTGTGGAGTGCAGACCAATGCGCCCTCCTTATCCAGCACCCCTCCATCCCTCTATATATCCACTATGCGGACTGCAGAGCAATGCACCTTCCTTATCCAGTCTCCCTCCATCCTTCTATATATCCACTATGTGGAGTGCAGAGCAATGCACCCTCCTTATCCAATCAGCATCCATTCCTCTATGTGTCCACTATGTGCAGTGCAGAGCAATGCATCATCCTTATCCAATCTACCTCCATCGCTCCATACAACCACTACGTGGAATGCAGAGCAATGCACCCTCCTTATCTAGTCTCCCTCCATCCCTCTATATATCCACTATGTGGAGTGCAGAGCAATGCACCCTCCTTATCCAGCATCCCACCATCGCTCTATATATCCACGATGTGGAGTGCAGAGCAATGCACCCTCCTTATCCAGCATCCCACCATCCCTCCATATATCCACGATGTGAAGTGCAGAGCAATTCACCCTCTTTATCCAGCAACCCAACATCCCTCTATATATCCACTATGTGGAGTGCAGAGCAATGCACCTTCTATATCCAGTCTCCCTCCATCCCACTATATCTCCACTATGTGGCGTGCTGAGCAATGCACCTTCCTTATCCAGTCTCCCTGCATCCCACTTTCTATCCACATGGTGAAGTGGAGACCAATGCGCCCTCCTTATTGAGCATCCCTCTATATATCCACTATGTGGAGTGCAGAGCAATGCACCCTCCTTATCCAGCATCCCTCCATCAATCTATATATCCACTATGCGGAGTGCAGAGCAAAGGACCTTCTATATCCAGTCTCCCTCCATCCCACTATATATCCACTATGTGGAGTGTAGAGCAATGCACCTTCCTTATCCAGTCTCCCTCCATGAGTCTATATATCCACTATGTGGGGCGCTGAGCAATGCACCCTCCTTATCCAGACTCCTTCCATCCCTCTATATATCAACTTTGTGGAATGCAGAGCAATGCACCATCCTTATCCAGCCTCTCTCCATCACTCCGCATATCCACTATGTGGAGCGCTGAGCAATGCACGCTCCTTATCCAGTCTCCCTCCATCCCTCTATATATCAACATTGTGGAATGCAGAGCAATGCACCATCCTTATCCAGCCTCCCTCCATCACTCCACATATCCACTATGTGGAGCTCTGAGCAATGCACCCTCCTTATCCAGACTCCCTCCATCCCTCTATATATCAACTATGTGGAGTGCAGAGCAAGGCACCCTCCTTATCCAGTCTCCCTCCATCCATCTATATATCCACTATGTGTAGTGCAGATCAATGCACCCTCCTTTTCCAACATCCCACCATCCCTCTACATATCAACTATGTGGAGTGCAGAGCAATGCACCCGCCTTATCCAGTCTCCCTCCATCCCTCTATAAATCCACTATGTGGATTGCAGAGCAAGGCACCTTCCTTCTCCAGCCTCCCTCCATCCATCTATGTATCCACGAAGTGGAGTGCAGAGCAATGAACCTTCCTTATCCAGTCTCCCTCCCTCCGTCTATATATCCACTATGTGGGGAGCGGAGCAAAGCACCCTCCTTATCCAGTCTCCCTCCATCCCTCTATTTATCCACCATGTGGAGTGCAGAGCAATGCACCTTCCTTATCCAGTCTCCCTCCATCCCACTATATATCCACACTGTGGAGTGCAGACCGATGCACCTTCCTTATCCAGTCTCCCTCCATCCCTCTATATATCCAATATGTGGAGTGCAGAGCAATGCACCTTCCTTATCCAGTCTCCCTCCATCCCTCTATATATCCACTATGTGGAGTGCAGAACAAAGCTCCCTCCTTATCCAATCTCCCTCCATTCCTCTAAATATCCACTATGTGGAGTTCAGAGCATTGCACCCTCCTTATCTAATCTCCCTCCAACCCGCTATATCTCCACTATGTGGAGTGCAGAGCAATGCACCCTCCTTATCTAGTCTCCTTCCAACCCTCTATATATCCACTATGCGGAGTGCAGAGCAATGCACCCTCCTTATCAAGTCTCCCTCCATCCCTCTATATACCCACTATGTGGAGTGCAGAGCAATGCACCCTCCTTATCCAGCATCCCTCCATCAATCTATATATCCACTATGCGGAGTGCAGAGCAATGGACCTTCTATATCCAGTCTCTCTCCATCCCACTATATATCCACTATGTGGAGTGTAGAGCAATCCACCTTCCTTGTCCAGTCTCCCTCCATGAGTCCATATATCCACTATGTGGAGCGCTGAGCAATGCACCCTCCTTATCCAGACTCTCTCCATCCCTCTATATATCAACTTTATGGAATGCAGAGCAATGCACCATCCTTATCCAGCCTCCCTCCATCACTCCGCATATCCACTATGTGGAGCGCTGAGCAATGCACCCTCCTTATCCAGTCTCCCTCCATCCCTCTATATATCAACATTGTGGAATGCAGAGCAATGCACCATCCTTATCCAGCCTCCCTCCATCACTCCACATATCCACTATGTGGAGCGCTGAGCAATGCACCCTCCTTATCCAGACTCCCTCCATCCCTCTATATATCAACTATGTGGAGTGCAGAGCAAGGCACCCTCCTTATCCAGTCTCCCTCCATCCCTCTATATATCCACTATGTGTAGTGCAGATCAATGCACCCTCCTTTTCCAACATCCCACCATCCCTCTACATATCAACTATGTGGAGTGCAGAGCAATGCACCCGCCTTATCCAGTCTCCCTCCATCCCTCTATAAATCCACTATGTGGAGTGCAGAGCAAGGCACCTTCCTTCTCCAGCCTCCCTCCATCCATCTATGTATCCACTAAGTGGAGTGCAGAGCAATGAAACTTCCTTATCCAGTCTCCCTCCATCCGTCTATATATCCACTATGTGGAGTGCAGAGCAATGGACCTTCTATATCCAGTCTCCCTCCATCCCACTATATATCCACTATGTGGAGTGTAGAGCAATGCACCTTCCTTGTCCAGTCTCCCTCCATGAGTCTATATATCCACTATGTGGAGCGCTGAGCAATGCACCCTCCTTATCCAGACTCCCTCCATCCCTCTATATATCAACTTTGTGGAATGCAGAGCAATGCACCATCCTTATCCAGCCTCCCTCCATCACTCCGCATATCCACTATGTGGAGCGCTGAGCAATGCACCCTCCTTATCCAGTCTGCCTCCATCCCTCTATATATCAACATTGTGGAATGCAGAGCAATGCACCATCCTTATCCAGCCTCCCTCCATCACTCCACATATCCACTATGTGGAGCTCTGAGCAATGCACCCTCCTTATCCAGACTCCCTCCATCCCTCTATATATCAACTATGAGGAGTGCAGAGCAAGGCACCCTCCTTATCCAGTCTCCCTCCATCCCTCTATATATCCACTATGTGTAGTGCAGATCAATGCACCCTCCTTTTCCAACATCCCACCATCCCTCTACATATCAACTATGCGGAGTGCAGAGCAATGCACCTTCCTTATCCAGTATCCCTCAATCCCACTATATATTAACACTGTGGAATGCAGACCAATGCAACCTCTTTATCCAGCATCCCTCCATCCCTCTATTTATCCACGATGTGGTGTGCAGAGCAATACACCTTCCTTATCCAGTCTCCCTCCATCCCTCTATATATCCACTATGTGGAGTGCAGAGCAATGCTTCCTCCTAATCCAATCTCCCTCCATTCATCTTTATATCCACTATGTGGAGTGCAGAGCAATGCACCCTCCTTATCTAGTCTCCCTCCATCCCTCTATATATCTACTATTTGAAGTGCAGAGCAATGCACCCTCCTTATCCAGCATCCCTCCATAACTCTATACATCCACGATGTGGAGTGCAGAGCAATGCACCCTCCTTATCCAGCATCCCACCATCCCTCTATATATCCACTAGGCGGAGTGCAGAGCAATGAACCTTCGATATCCAGTCTCCCTCCATCCTACTATATATCCACTATGTGGAGTGTAGAGCAATGCACCTTCCTTATCCAGTCTCCCTCCATCCCTCTGTATATCCACTATGTGGAGTGCAGATCATTGAACCTTCCTGATCCAGTCTCCCTCCATGCGTCTATATATCCACTATGTGGAGTGCAGAGCAATGCACCCTCCTTATCCAGACTCCCTCATTCCCTCTATATATCCACTTTGTGGAATGCAGAGCAATGCACCCTCCTTATCCAGCCTCCCTACATCCCTCTATATACCCACTAAGTGGAGCGCAGAGCAATGCAGCATCCTTATCCAGTCTGCCTCCATCCCTCTGTATATCCACGGTGTGGAGTGCAGTGCAATGCACCTTCCATATCCAGCATCCCTCCATCCCTCTATATATCCACTATGTGGTGTGCAGAGCAATGTACCTTCCTTATCCAGTCTCCCTCCATCCCGCTATATATCCACCATGTGGAGTTCAGAACAATGCACCCTCCTTATCCAGTCTCCATCCATCCCTCTATATATCCACTATATGGAGTGCAGAGCAATGCAACTTCCTTATCCAGCATCCCTTCGTCCCTCTATATATCCACTATGAGGAGTGCAGAGCAATGCACCTTCCTTATCCAGTCTTCCTCCATCCCTCTATATATCCACTATGTGGAGTGCAGAGCAATGCACCTTCCTTATCCAGCCTCCATCCATTCCTCTATATATCCACTATGTGGAATGCAGAGCAATGCACCCTCCTATTCCAGCATCCATCCATCCCTCTGTATATCCACTATGTGGAGTGCAGAGCAATGCACCCTCCTTATCCAGTCTCCCTCCATCCCTCTATACATCCACTCTGTGATTGCAGAGCAATGTAGCCGCCTTATCCAGTCTCCCTCCATCCCTCTATATGTCCACTATGTGGAGTGCAGTGCTTTGCACCTTCCTTATCCAGCATCCCTCCATCCCTCTATATATCCACTATGTGGAGTGCAGAGCAATGCACCTTCCTTATCCAGCATCCCTCCATCCCTCTTTCTCCACTATATGGAGTGCAGAGCAATGCAACTTCCTTATCCAGCATCCCTTCGTCCCTCTATATATCCACTATGAGGAGTGCAGAGCAATGCACCTTCCTTATCCAGTCTCCCTCCATCCCTCTATATATCCACTATGTGGAGTGCAGAGTAATGCACCCTCCTTTTCCTGCCTCCCTCCATCCCTCTGCATATCAAATATGTGGAGTGCAGTGCAAATCAACCTCATTATCCAGACTCCCTCCATATCTCTATTTATCCACTATGTGGAGTGCAGAGCAATGCACCTTCCTTATCCAGTCTCCCTCCATCGCTCTATATATCCAGTATGTGGAGTGCAGAGCAATGCAACCTCCTTATCCAGTCTCCCTTCAGCCCTCTATATATCCACTATGTGGAGTGCAGAGCAATGCACCTTTCCTATCTAGCATCCCTCCATCCCTCTACATATCCACTATGTGGAGTGCAGAGCAATGCACCTCCCTTATCCAGTCTCGCTCCATTCCTCTATATATCCACTTTGTGAAGTACAGAGCAGTGCACCCTCCTTATCCGGTCTCCCTCCATCCCTCTATATAACCACTATGTGGAGTGCAGTGCAATGCACCTTCCTTATCCAGCCTTCCACCATCCCTCTATTTTTCCACTTTGTGGAGTGCAGAGCAATGCACCCTCCTTATCCACCCTCCCTCCATCCCTCTATATATCCACTATGTGGAGTGCAGAGCAATGCACCCTCCTTATCCAGCCTCCCTCCATCCCTCTATATATCCACTATGTGGAGTGCAGAGCAATGCACCTTCCTTATCCAGTCTCCCTCCATCCCTCTATATATCTGCTATGTGGAGTACAGAGCAATGCACCCTCCTTATCCAGCCTCCCTCCATCCCTCTATATATCCACTATGTGGAGTACAGAGCAATGCTCCTTCCTTATCCTGTATCCCTCCATCACTCTATATATCCACTATGTGGAGTGCAGAGCAATGCACCCTCCTTATCCAGTCTCCCTCCATCCTTCTAAATATTCACTAAGTGGTGCCCAGAGCAATGTACACTCCGTATCCAGTCTCCCTCCATCCCTCTATATATACACGGAGTGGAATGCAGAGCAATGCACCCACATGATCCAGTCTCCTTCCATTCCTCAAAATATCCACTACGTGGAGTGCAGATCGATGCACCCTCCTTATCCAGTCTCCCTTCATCCCTCAATATCTTCACTATGTGGAGTGCAGAGCAATGCACACTCCTTATCCAGCCTCCCTCCATCACTCTAGATATCCACGATATGGAGCGCAGAGCAATGCACCCTCCTTATCCAGCCACCCTCCATTCCTCTATATAGCCACTATGTGGAGTGCAGAGCAATGCATCCTCCTTATCCAGCATCCCTCCATCACTCTATATATCCACGATATGGAGTGCAGAGCAATGCACCCTCGTAATCCAGTCTCCCTCCAACACTCTATATATCCACTCTGTGGAGTGCAGTGCATTGCACTCTCGTTATCCGGTCTCCCTCCATCCCTCTATATCGCCACTGTGTGGAATGCAGAGCGATGCACCTTCCTTATCCAGTCTAGCTCCATCCCTCTTTGTATCCACTCTGTTGAATGCTGAGCAATGCACCCTCCTTATCCAGCCTCCCTCCATCTCTCTATATAGCCACTATGTGGAGTGCAGAGCAATGCACCCTCCTTATCCAGTCTCCTTCCATACCTACCTGTAGCCAGTATGTGGAGTGCAGTGCAATGCACCCTCCCTATCCAGTCTCCCTCCATCCCCCTATATATCCACTATGTGGAGCGCTGAGCAGTGCACATTCCTTATCCAGCCTCACTCCATCCCACTCTGTAGCCACAATGTCGAGTGCAGAGCAATACACCCTCCTTATCCAGTCTCCGTCCATCCTTCTATATATCCAATATGTGGAGCGCAGAGCAATGCACCCTCCTTATCCAAGCTGCATCCATCCTTCTATATATCCACTGTGTGGAGCGCAGAGCAATGCACGTTCCTTATCCAGTATCCCTCCGTCCCTCTATCCATCCACTATGTTCAGAGCAGAGCAATGCACCCTCCTAATCCAGTATCCCTCCGTCCCTCTATCCGTCCACTATGTTCAGGGCAGAGCAATGCACCCTCCTAATCCAGTCTCCCTCCATCCCTCTATATATGTACTATGTCGAGTGCAGAGCAATGCACCCTCCTTATCCAGTCTCCCTCCTTCCCTCTATATATGCACTATGTGGAGTGCAGAGCAATGCACCCAGCTTAACCAGTCTCTCTCCACACCTCCATACATCCACTATGTGGAGTGGAGAGCAATGCACCCTCCTAATCCTGTCTCCCTGCATCCCTATATATATCCACTACGTGGAGTGCATAGCAATGCACACTCCTTATCCAGTCTCCCTCCATCCTTCTAAATATTCACTAAGTGGAGCCCAGAGCAATGTACACTCCGTATCCAGTCTCCCTCCATCCCTCTATATATACACGGAGTGGAATGCAGAGCAATGCACCCACATGATCCAGTCTCCTTCCATTCCTCAAAATATCCACTACGTGAGTGCAGATCGATGCACCCTCCTTATCCAGTCTCCCTTCATCCCTCAATATCTTCACTATGTGGAGTGCAGAGCAATGCACCCTCCTTATCCAGTCTCACTCCTTCCCTCTATATATCCACTATGTTGAGTGCAGAGCAATGCACCCTCCTTACCCAGTCTCTCTCCATTCCTCCATATATCCACGATGTGGAGTGCTGAGCAATGCACCCTCCTAATCCAGTCTCCCTGCATCCCTATATATATCCACTACGTGGAGAGCAAATCAATGCACCCTCCTTATCCAGTCTCCCTCCATCCCTCTAAATATTCACTATGTGGAGTGCAGAGAAATGTACACTCCGTATCCAGTCTCCCTCCATCCCTCTATATATACACGGTGTGGAGTGCAGAGCAATGAACCCACATTATCCAGTCTCCGTCCATTCCTCAAAATATCCACTACGTGGAGTGCAGAACAATGCACCCTCCTTATCCAGTCTCCCTCCATCCCTCTATATCTTCACTATGTGGAGTGCAGAGCAATGCACCCTCCTTATCCATTCTCCCTCCATCCCTCTATATATCCAATACGTGGAGTGTCGAGCAATGCACCTTCCTTATCCAGTCTCCCTCCATCCCTGTTTATATCCACTATGTTGAATGCAGAGCAATGCACCCTCCTTATCCAGCCTCCCTCCATCCCTCTATATAGCCACTATGTGGAGTGTCGAGCAATGCACCTTCCTTATCCTGTCTCCCTCCATCCCTCCATATGGCCACTATGTGGGGTGCAGAGCAGTGCAACCTCCTTATCCAGTCTCCTTCCATCCCTCTATATATCCACTATGTGGAGTGCAGAGCAATGCACCCTCCTTATCCAGCCACCCTCCATTCCTCTATATAGCCACCATGTGGAGTGCAGAGCAATGCACTCTCCTTATCCAGTCTCCCTCCAGACCTCGAGATATCCACTTTGTGGAGTGCAGTGCATTGCACACTCGTTATCCGGTCTCCCTCCATCCCTCCATATAGACACTGTGTGGAGTGCAGAGCGATGCACATTCCTTTTCCAGTTCCCTCCATCCCTCTATATATCCACTATGTTGAATGCAGAGCAATGCACCCACCTTATCCTGACTCCCACCATCCCTCTATATAGCCACTATGTGGAGTGCAGAGCAATGCACCTTCCTTATCCAGTCTCCCTCCATCCCTTCAGATAGCCACTATGTGGAGTGCAGAGCAATTCACCCACCTTATCCAGTCTCCCTCCATCCCTCTATATATCCACTATGTGGAGCGCAGAGCAGTGCACATTCCTTATCCAACCTCACTCCATCCCACTCCATAGCCACTATGTGGAGTGCAGAGCAATGCACCCTCCTTATCCAGTCTCCCTCCATACCTCCATACAGCCGCTATGTGGAGTGCCACTCAATGCACCCTCCTTATCCAGTCTCCCTCCATCCCTCTATATATCCACTATGTGGAGCGCTGATTAGTGCACATTCCTTATCCAACCTCACTCCATCCCACTCTATAGCCACTATGTCGAGTGCAGAGCAATACACCCTCCTTATCCAGTCTCCGTCCATCCTTCTATATATCCTCGATGTGGAGCGCAGAGCAATGCACCCTCCTTAAACAGTCTGCATCCATCGTTCTATATATCCACTGTGTGGAGCGCAGAACAATGCACGCTCCATATCCAGTATCCCTCCGTCCTTCGATACATCCACTATGTTCAGGGCAGAGCAATGCACCCTCCTAATTCAGTCTCCCTCCATCCCTCTATATATGTACTATGACGAGTGCATGGCAATACACGCTCCTTATTAAGTCTCCCTCCAACCCTCTATATATCCACAATGCTGAGCGCAGGGCAACACTCCCTCCTTATCCAGTCTCCCTCCATCCCTCTATATCCATTGTGTGGAGTGCAGAGCAATGCACCCTCCTTACCCAGTCTCTCTCCATCCCTCCATATATCCACTATGTGGAGTGCAGAGCAATGCACCCTCCTAATCCAGTCTCCCTGCATCCCTATATATATCCACATCGTGGAGTGCAGAGCAATGCACCCTCCTTATCCCGTCTCCCTCCATCCCTCTAAATATTCACGAAGTGGAGCCCAGAGCAATGTATACTCCGTATCCAGTCTCCCTCCATCCCTCTATATATACACGGTGTGGAGTGCAGAGCAATGCAACCTCCTTATTCTGTCTCCCTCCATCCCTCTACATATCCAATATGTGGAGTGCAGAGCAATGCACCCTCCTTATCCAGCCTCCCTCCATCACTCGATATATCCACTATGTGGTGCGCAGTTCAATGCACCCTCCTTATCCATCCCTCTATCTAGCCACTATGTGGAGTGTAGAGCAATGCACGTTCCTTATCCAGCATCCCTCCATCACTCTATATATCCACTATGTGGAGTGGAGAGCAATGCACCCTCCTAATCCTGTCTCCCTGCATCCCTATATATATCCACTACGTGGAGTGCAGAGCAATGCACACTCCTTATCCAGTCTCCCTCCATCCTTCTAAATATTCAATAAGTGGAGCCCAGAGCAATGTACACTCCGTATCCAGTCTCCCTCCATCCCTCTATATATACACGGAGTGGAATGCAGAGCAATGCACCCACATGATACAGTCTCCTTCCATTCCTCAAACTATCCACTACGTGGAGTGCAGATCGATGCACCCTCCTTATCCAGTCTCCCTTCATCCCTCAATATCTTCACTATGTGGAGTGCAGAGCAATGCACACTCCTTATCCAGCCTACCTCCATCTCTCTAGATATCCACGATATGGAGCGCAGTGCAATGCACCCTCCTTATCCAGCCACCCTCCATTCCTCTAGATAGCCACTATGTGGAGTGAAGAGCAATGCATCCTCCTTATCCAGCATCCCTCCATCACTCTATATATCCACGATATGGAGTGCAGAGCAATGCACCCTCGTAATCCAGTCTCCCTCCAACACTCTATATATTCACTCTGTGGAGTGCAGTGCATTGCACACCCGTTATCCGGTCTCCCTCCATCCCTCCATATCGCCACTGTGTGGAGTGCTGAGCGATGCACCTTCCTTATCCAGTCTAGCTCCATCCCTCTTTGTATCCACTATGTTGAATGCAGAACAATGCACCATCCTTATCCAGCCTCCCTCCATCTATCTATATAGCCACTATGTGGAGTGCAGAGCAATGCACCCTCCTTATCCAGTCTCCCTCCATACCTCCATATAGCCACTATGTGGAGTGCAGAGCAATGCACCCTCCTTATCCAGTCTCCCTCCATCCCCCTATATATCCACTATGTGGAGCGCTGAGCAGTGCACATTCCTTATCCAACCACACTCCATCCCACTCTATAGCCACTATGTCGAGTGCAGAGCAATACACCCTCCTTATCCAGTCCCCGTCCATCCTTCTATATATCCACTGTGTGGAGCGCAGAGCAATGCACGCTCCTTATCCAGTATCCCTCCGTCCCTCTATCCATCCACTATGTTCAGGGCCGAGCAATGCACCCTCCTAATCCAGTCTCCCTCCATCCCTCTTTTTATGTACTATGTCGAGTGCAGAGCAATGCACCCACCTTATTAAGTCTCCCTCCATCCCTCTATATATCCACTATGTTGAGCGCAGAGCAACACACCCTCCTTATCCATTCTCCCTCCATCCCTCGATATCCACTAAGTGGAGCGCAGAGCATTGCACCCTCCTTATCCAGTCTCGCTCCTTCCCTCTATATATCCACTATGTGGATTGAAGAGCAATGCACCCTCCTTACCCAGTCTCTCTCCATCCCTCCATATATCCACGATGTGGAGTGCTGAGCAATGCACCCTCCTTATCCAGTCTCCCTCCATCCCTCTAAATATTCACTATGTAGAGTGCAGAGCAATGTACACTCCGTATCCAGTCTCCCTCCATCCCTCTATATATACACGGTGTGGAGTGCAGAGCAATGCACCCACATTATCCAGTATCCCTCCATTCCTCAAAATATCCACTACGTGGTGTGCAGAGCAATGCACCCTCCTTATCCAGTCTCCCTCCAACAATCTATATATTCACTCTGTGGAGTGCAGAACATTGCACACTCGTTATCCGGTCTCCCTCCATTCCTCTATATAGCCACTATGTGGAGTGCAGAGCGATGCACCTTCCTTATCCAGTCTCCCTCCATCCCAGTTTATATCCACTATGTTGAATGCAGAGCAATGCACCCTCCTTATCCAGCCTCCCTCCATCCCTCTATATAGCCACTATGTGGAGTGTCGAGCAATGCCCCTTCCTTATCCTGTCTCCCTCCATCCCTCCATATGGCCACTATGTGGGTTGCAGAGCAGTGCACCCTCCTTATCCAGTCTCCCTCCATCCCTCTATATATCCACTATGTGGAGTGCAGAGCAATGCATCCTCCTTATCCAGCCACCCTCCATTCCTCTATATAACCACCATGTGGCGTGCAGAGCAATGCACCCTCCTTATCCAGTCCCTCCAGCCCTCGAGATATCCACTCTGTGGAGTGCAGTGCATTGCACACTCGTTATCCGGTCTCCCTCCATCCCTCTAGAGAGCCACTGTGTGGAGTGCAGAGCGATGCACCTTCCTTTTCCAGTCTCCCTCCATCCCTCTATATATCCACTATGTTGAATGCAGAGCAATGCACCCTCCTTATCCTGCCTCCCTCCATCCCTCTATATAGCCACTATGTGGAGCGCAGAGCAATGCACCTTCCTTATCCAGTCTCCATCCATCCCTCCAGATAGCCACGATGTGGAGTGCAGAGCAATGCACCCTCCTAATGCAGTCTCCCTGCATCCCTATATATATCCACATCGTGGAGTGCAGAGCAATGCACCCTCCTAATTCAGTCTCCCTCCATCCCTCTATATATGTACTATGTCGAGTGCATGGCAATACACGCTCCTTATTAAGTCTCCCTCCATCCCTCTTTATATCCACAATGCTGAGCGCAGGGCAACACTCCCTCCTTATCCAGTCTCGCTCCATCCCTCTATATCCACTGTGTGGAGTGCAGAGCAATGCACCCTCCTTACCCAGTCTCTCTCCATCCCTCCATATATCCACATTGTGGAGTGCAGAGCAATGCACCCTCCTAATCCAGTCTCCCTGCATCCCTATATATATCCACATCGTGGAGTGCAGAGCAATGCACCCTCCTTATCCCGTCTCCCTCCATCCCTCTAAATATTCACTATGTGGAGCCCAGAGCAATGTGTACTCCGTATCCAGTCTCCCTCCATCCCTCTATATATACACGGAGTGGAATGCAGAGCAATGCACCCACATGATCCAGTCTCCTTCCATTCCTGAAAATATCCACTACGTGGAGTGCAGATCGATGCACCCTCCTTATCCAGTCTCCCTTCATCCCTCAATATCTTCACTATGTGGAGTGCAGAGCAATGCACACTCCTTATCCAGCCGACATCCATCTCTCTAGATATCCACGATATGGAGCGCAGAGCAATGCACCCTCCTTATCCAGCCACCCTCCATTCCTCTAGATAGCCACTATGTGGAGTGCAGAGCAATGCATCCTCCTTATCCAGCATCCCTCCATCACTCTATATATCCACGATATGGAGTGCAGAGCAATGCACCCTCGTAATCCAGTCTCCCTCCAACACTCTATATATCCACTCTGTGGAGTGCAGTGCATTGCACACACGTTATCCGGTCTCCCTCCATCCCTCCATATCGCCACTCTGTGGAGTGCAGAGCGATGCACCTTCCTTATCCAGTCTACCTCCATCCCTCTTTGTATCCACTATGTTGAATGCAGAACAATGCACCCTCCTTATCCAGCCTCCCTCCATCTATCTATATAGCCACTATGTGGAGTGCAGAGCAATGCACCCTCCTTATCCAGTCTACCTCCATACCTCCATATAGCCACTATGTGGAGTGCAGAGCAATGCACCCTCCTTATCCAGTCTCCCTCCATCCCCCTATATATCCACTATGTGGAGCGCTGAGCAGTGCACATTCCTTATCCAACCTCACTCCATCCCACTCTATAGCCACTATATCGAGTGCAGAGCAATACACCCTCCTTATCCAGTCCCCGTCCATCCTTCTATATATGCACTGTGTGGAGCGCAGAGCAATGCACGCTCCTTATCCAGTATCCCTCCGTCCCTCTATCCATCCACTATGTTCAGGGCCGAGCAATGCACCCTCCTAATCCAGTCTCCCTCCATCCCTCTATATATGTACTATGTCGAGTGCAGAGCAATGCACCCACCTTATTAAGTCTCCCTCCATCCCTCTATATATCCACTATGTTGAGCGCAGAGCAACACACCTTCCTTATCCATTCTCCCTCCATCCCCCGATATCCACTAAGTGGAGCGCAGAGCATTGCACCCTCCTTATCCAGTCTCGCTCCTTCCCTCTATATATCCACTATGTGGATTGAAGAGCAATGCACCCTCCTTACCCAGTCTCTCTCCATCCCTCCATATATACACGATGTGGAGTGCTGAGCAATGCACCCTCCTTATCCAGTCTCCCTCCATCCCTCTAAATATTCACGATGTAGAGTGCAGAGCAATGTACACTCCGTATCCAGTCTCCCTCCATCCCTCTATGTATACACGGTGTGGAGTGCAGAGCAATGCACCCACATTATCCAGTATCCCTCCATTCCTCAAAATATCCACTACGTGGTGTGCAGAGCAATGCACCCTCCTTATCCAGTCTCCCTCCAACAATCTATATATTCACTCTGTGGAGTGCAGACCATTGCACACTCGTTATCCGGTCTCCCTCCATTCCTCTATATAGCCACTATGTGGAGTGCAGAGCGATGCACCTTCCTTATCCAGTCTCCCTCCATCCCAGTTTATATCCACTATGTTGAATGCAGAGCAATGCACCCTCCTTATCCAGCCTCCCTCCATCCCTCTATATAGCCACTATGTGGAGTGTCGAGCAATGCCCCTTCCTTATCCTGTCTCCCTCCATCCCTCCATATGGCCACTATGTGGGGTGCAGAGCAGTGCACCCTCCTTATCCAGTCTCCCTCCATCCCTCCATATAACCACCATGTGGCGTGCAGAGCAATGCACCCTCCTTATCCAGTCCCTCCAGCCCTCGAGATATCCACTCTGTGGAGTGCAGTGCATTGCACACTCGTTATCCGGTCTCCCTCCATCCCTCCAGAGAGCCACTGTGTGGAGTGCAGAGCGATGCACCTTCCTTTTCCAGTCTCCCTCCATCCCTCTATATATCCACTATGTTGAATGCAGAGCAATGCACCCTCCTTATCCTGCCTCCCTCCATCCCTCTATATAGCCACTATGTGGAGCGCAGAGCAATGCACCTTCCTTATCCAGTCTCCATCCATCCCTCCAGATAGCCACGATGTGGAGTGCAGGGCAATGCACCCACCTTATCCAGTCTCCCTCCATCCCTCTATTTATCCACGATGTGGAGTGCAGAGCAATGCACCCTCCTAATCCAGTCTCCCTGCATCCCTATATATATCCACATCGTGGAGTGCAGAGCAATGCACCCTCCTTATCCAGTCTCCCTCCATCCCTCTAAATATTCACTAAGTGGAGCCCAGAGCAATGTACACTCCATATCCAGTCTCCCTCCATCCCTCTATATATACACGGTGTGGAGTGCAGAGCAATGCACCCTCCTTATCCAGTCTCCCTCCATCCCTCTACATATCCACTATGTGGTGTGTAGAGCAATGCACCTTCCTTATCCAGTCTCCCTCCATCCCACTATATATCCACATTGTGGAGTGCAGACCAATGCGCCCTCCTTATCCAGCACCCCTCCATCCCTCTATATATCCACTATGCGGACTGCAGAGCAATGCACCTTCCTTATCCAGTCTCCCTCCATCCTTCTATATATCCACTATGTGGAGTGCAGAGCAATGCACCCTCCTTATCCAATCAGCATCCATTCCTCTATGTGTCCACTATGTGCAGTGCAGAGCAATGCATCATCCTTATCCAATCTACCTCCATCGCTCCATACAACCACTACGTGGAATGCAGAGCAATGCACCCTCCTTATCTAGTCTCCCTCCATCCCTCTATATATCCACTATGTGGAGTGCAGAGCAATGCACCCTCCTTATCCAGCATCCCACCATCGCTCTATATATCCACGATGTGGAGTGCAGAGCAATGCACCCTCCTTATCCAGCATCCCACCATCCCTCCATATATCCACGATGTGAAGTGCAGAGCAATTCACCCTCTTTATCCAGCAACCCAACATCCCTCTATATATCCACTATGTGGAGTGCAGAGCAATGCACCTTCTATATCCAGTCTCCCTCCATCCCACTATATCTCCACTATGTGGCGTGCTGAGCAATGCACCTTCCTTATCCAGTCTCCCTGCATCCCACTTTCTATCCACATGGTGAAGTGGAGACCAATGCGCCCTCCTTATTGAGCATCCCTCCATCCCTCTATATATCCACTATGTGGAGTGCAGAGCAATGCACCCTCCTTATCCAGCATCCCTCCATCAATCTATATATCCACTATGCGGAGTGCAGAGCAAAGGACCTTCTATATCCAGTCTCCCTCCATCCCACTATATATCCACTATGTGGAGTGTAGAGCAATGCACCTTCCTTATCCAGTCTCCCTCCATGAGTCTATATATCCACTATGTGGGGCGCTGAGCAATGCACCCTCCTTATCCAGACTCCTTCCATCCCTCTATATATCAACTTTGTGGAATGCAGAGCAATGCACCATCCTTATCCAGCCTCTCTCCATCACTCCGCATATCCACTATGTGGAGCGCTGAGCAATGCACGCTCCTTATCCAGTCTCCCTCCATCCCTCTATATATCAACATTGTGGAATGCAGAGCAATGCACCATCCTTATCCAGCCTCCCTCCATCACTCCACATATCCACTATGTGGAGCTCTGAGCAATGCACCCTCCTTATCCAGACTCCCTCCATCCCTCTATATATCAACTATGTGGAGTGCAGAGCAAGGCACCCTCCTTATCCAGTCTCCCTCCATCCATCTATATATCCACTATGTGTAGTGCAGATCAATGCACCCTCCTTTTCCAACATCCCACCATCCCTCTACATATCAACTATGTGGAGTGCAGAGCAATGCACCCGCCTTATCCAGTCTCCCTCCATCCCTCTATAAATCCACTATGTGGATTGCAGAGCAAGGCACCTTCCTTCTCCAGCCTCCCTCCATCCATCTATGTATCCACGAAGTGGAGTGCAGAGCAATGAACCTTCCTTATCCAGTCTCCCTCCCTCCGTCTATATATCCACTATGTGGGGAGCGGAGCAAAGCACCCTCCTTATCCAGTCTCCCTCCATCCCTCTATTTATCCACCATGTGGAGTGCAGAGCAATGCACCTTCCTTATCCAGTCTCCCTCCATCCCACTATATATCCACACTGTGGAGTGCAGACCGATGCACCTTCCTTATCCAGTCTCCCTCCATCCCTCTATATATCCAATATGTGGAGTGCAGAGCAATGCACCTTCCTTATCCAGTCTCCCTCCATCCCTCTATATATCCACTATGTGGAGTGCAGAACAAAGCTCCCTCCTTATCCAATCTCCCTCCATTCCTCTAAATATCCACTATGTGGAGTTCAGAGCATTGCACCCTCCTTATCTAATCTCCCTCCAACCCGCTATATCTCCACTATGTGGAGTGCAGAGCAATGCACCCTCCTTATCTAGTCTCCTTCCAACCCTCTATATATCCACTATGCGGAGTGCAGAGCAATGCACCCTCCTTATCAAGTCTCCCTCCATCCCTCTATATACCCACTATGTGGAGTGCAGAGCAATGCACCCTCCTTATCCAGCATCCCTCCATCAATCTATATATCCACTATGCGGAGTGCAGAGCAATGGACCTTCTATATCCAGTCTCTCTCCATCCCACTATATATCCACTATGTGGAGTGTAGAGCAATCCACCTTCCTTGTCCAGTCTCCCTCCATGAGTCCATATATCCACTATGTGGAGCGCTGAGCAATGCACCCTCCTTATCCAGACTCTCTCCATCCCTCTATATATCAACTTTATGGAATGCAGAGCAATGCACCATCCTTATCCAGCCTCCCTCCATCACTCCGCATATCCACTATGTGGAGCGCTGAGCAATGCACCCTCCTTATCCAGTCTCCCTCCATCCCTCTATATATCAACATTGTGGAATGCAGAGCAATGCACCATCCTTATCCAGCCTCCCTCCATCACTCCACATATCCACTATGTGGAGCGCTGAGCAATGCACCCTCCTTATCCAGACTCCCTCCATCCCTCTATATATCAACTATGTGGAGTGCAGAGCAAGGCACCCTCCTTATCCAGTCTCCCTCCATCCCTCTATATATCCACTATGTGTAGTGCAGATCAATGCACCCTCCTTTTCCAACATCCCACCATCCCTCTACATATCAACTATGTGGAGTGCAGAGCAATGCACCCGCCTTATCCAGTCTCCCTCCATCCCTCTATAAATCCACTATGTGGAGTGCAGAGCAAGGCACCTTCCTTCTCCAGCCTCCCTCCATCCATCTATGTATCCACTAAGTGGAGTGCAGAGCAATGAAACTTCCTTATCCAGTCTCCCTCCATCCGTCTATATATCCACTATGTGGAGTGCAGAGCAATGGACCTTCTATATCCAGTCTCCCTCCATCCCACTATATATCCACTATGTGGAGTGTAGAGCAATGCACCTTCCTTGTCCAGTCTCCCTCCATGAGTCTATATATCCACTATGTGGAGCGCTGAGCAATGCACCCTCCTTATCCAGACTCCCTCCATCCCTCTATATATCAACTTTGTGGAATGCAGAGCAATGCACCATCCTTATCCAGCCTCCCTCCATCACTCCGCATATCCACTATGTGGAGCGCTGAGCAATGCACCCTCCTTATCCAGTCTGCCTCCATCCCTCTATATATCAACATTGTGGAATGCAGAGCAATGCACCATCCTTATCCAGCCTCCCTCCATCACTCCACATATCCACTATGTGGAGCTCTGAGCAATGCACCCTCCTTATCCAGACTCCCTCCATCCCTCTATATATCAACTATGAGGAGTGCAGAGCAAGGCACCCTCCTTATCCAGTCTCCCTCCATCCCTCTATATATCCACTATGTGTAGTGCAGATCAATGCACCCTCCTTTTCCAACATCCCACCATCCCTCTACATATCAACTATGCGGAGTGCAGAGCAATGCACCTTCCTTATCCAGTATCCCTCAATCCCACTATATATTAACACTGTGGAATGCAGACCAATGCAACCTCTTTATCCAGCATCCCTCCATCCCTCTATTTATCCACGATGTGGTGTGCAGAGCAATACACCTTCCTTATCCAGTCTCCCTCCATCCCTCTATATATCCACTATGTGGAGTGCAGAGCAATGCTTCCTCCTAATCCAATCTCCCTCCATTCATCTTTATATCCACTATGTGGAGTGCAGAGCAATGCACCCTCCTTATCTAGTCTCCCTCCATCCCTCTATATATCTACTATTTGAAGTGCAGAGCAATGCACCCTCCTTATCCAGCATCCCTCCATAACTCTATACATCCACGATGTGGAGTGCAGAGCAATGCACCCTCCTTATCCAGCATCCCACCATCCCTCTATATATCCACTAGGCGGAGTGCAGAGCAATGAACCTTCGATATCCAGTCTCCCTCCATCCTACTATATATCCACTATGTGGAGTGTAGAGCAATGCACCTTCCTTATCCAGTCTCCCTCCATCCCTCTGTATATCCACTATGTGGAGTGCAGATCATTGAACCTTCCTGATCCAGTCTCCCTCCATGCGTCTATATATCCACTATGTGGAGTGCAGAGCAATGCACCCTCCTTATCCAGACTCCCTCATTCCCTCTATATATCCACTTTGTGGAATGCAGAGCAATGCACCCTCCTTATCCAGCCTCCCTACATCCCTCTATATACCCACTAAGTGGAGCGCAGAGCAATGCAGCATCCTTATCCAGTCTGCCTCCATCCCTCTGTATATCCACGGTGTGGAGTGCAGTGCAATGCACCTTCCATATCCAGCATCCCTCCATCCCTCTATATATCCACTATGTGGTGTGCAGAGCAATGTACCTTCCTTATCCAGTCTCCCTCCATCCCGCTATATATCCACCATGTGGAGTTCAGAACAATGCACCCTCCTTATCCAGTCTCCATCCATCCCTCTATATATCCACTATATGGAGTGCAGAGCAATGCAACTTCCTTATCCAGCATCCCTTCGTCCCTCTATATATCCACTATGAGGAGTGCAGAGCAATGCACCTTCCTTATCCAGTCTTCCTCCATCCCTCTATATATCCACTATGTGGAGTGCAGAGCAATGCACCTTCCTTATCCAGCCTCCATCCATTCCTCTATATATCCACTATGTGGAATGCAGAGCAATGCACCCTCCTATTCCAGCATCCATCCATCCCTCTGTATATCCACTATGTGGAGTGCAGAGCAATGCACCCTCCTTATCCAGTCTCCCTCCATCCCTCTATACATCCACTCTGTGATTGCAGAGCAATGTAGCCGCCTTATCCAGTCTCCCTCCATCCCTCTATATGTCCACTATGTGGAGTGCAGTGCTTTGCACCTTCCTTATCCAGCATCCCTCCATCCCTCTATATATCCACTATGTGGAGTGCAGAGCAATGCACCTTCCTTATCCAGCATCCCTCCATCCCTCTTTCTCCACTATATGGAGTGCAGAGCAATGCAACTTCCTTATCCAGCATCCCTTCGTCCCTCTATATATCCACTATGAGGAGTGCAGAGCAATGCACCTTCCTTATCCAGTCTCCCTCCATCCCTCTATATATCCACTATGTGGAGTGCAGAGTAATGCACCCTCCTTTTCCTGCCTCCCTCCATCCCTCTGCATATCAAATATGTGGAGTGCAGTGCAAATCAACCTCATTATCCAGACTCCCTCCATATCTCTATTTATCCACTATGTGGAGTGCAGAGCAATGCACCTTCCTTATCCAGTCTCCCTCCATCGCTCTATATATCCAGTATGTGGAGTGCAGAGCAATGCAACCTCCTTATCCAGTCTCCCTTCAGCCCTCTATATATCCACTATGTGGAGTGCAGAGCAATGCACCTTTCCTATCTAGCATCCCTCCATCCCTCTACATATCCACTATGTGGAGTGCAGAGCAATGCACCTCCCTTATCCAGTCTCGCTCCATTCCTCTATATATCCACTTTGTGAAGTACAGAGCAGTGCACCCTCCTTATCCGGTCTCCCTCCATCCCTCTATATAACCACTATGTGGAGTGCAGTGCAATGCACCTTCCTTATCCAGCCTTCCACCATCCCTCTATTTTTCCACTTTGTGGAGTGCAGAGCAATGCACCCTCCTTATCCACCCTCCCTCCATCCCTCTATATATCCACTATGTGGAGTGCAGAGCAATGCACCCTCCTTATCCAGCCTCCCTCCATCCCTCTATATATCCACTATGTGGAGTGCAGAGCAATGCACCTTCCTTATCCAGTCTCCCTCCATCCCTCTATATATCTGCTATGTGGAGTACAGAGCAATGCACCCTCCTTATCCAGCCTCCCTCCATCCCTCTATATATCCACTATGTGGAGTACAGAGCAATGCTCCTTCCTTATCCTGTATCCCTCCATCACTCTATATATCCACTATGTGGAGTGCAGAGCAATGCACCCTCCTTAACCAGCCTCCCTCCATCACTCTATATATCCACTATGAGGAGTGCAGAGCAATGCACCATCCTTATCCAGTCTCCCTCCATTCCTCTATATATCCACGATGTGGAGTGCAGAGCAATGCACCCTCCTTATCCAGTCTCGCTCCATTCCTCTACATATCCTCGAAGTGGAGTGCAGAGCAAGGCACCCTCCTTCTGCAGCCTCCCTCCATTGCTTTACATATCCACTATGTGGAGTGCAGAGCAAGGTACCCTCCTTCTTCAGCCTCCCTCCATCCCTCTATATATCCACTATGTGGAGTACAGAGCAATGCTCCTTCCTTATCCTGTATCCCTCCATCACTCTATATATCCACTATGTGGAGTGCAGAGCAATGCATCCTCCTTAACCAGCCTCCCTCCATCACTCTATATATCCACCATGTGTAGTGCAGAGCAATGCACGTTCCTTATCCTGTCACCCTCCATTCCTCTATATATCCACGATGTGGAATGCAGAGCAATGCACCCTCCTTATCCAGTCTCGCTCCATTCCTCTACATATCCACGAAGTGGAGTGCAGAGCAAGGCACCCTCCTTCTGCAGCCTCCCTCCATTGCTTTACATATCCACTATGTGGAGTGCAGAGCAAGGTACCCTCCTTCTTCAGCCTCCCTCCATCCCTCTATATATCCACTATGTGGAGTGCAGAGCAATGCACCTTCCTTATCCAGTCTCTCTCCATCCCTCTCTATCCACTATGTAGAGTAGAGCAATGCACGCTCCTTATCCAGCCTCCCTCCATCCTTCTATGTAAATCTATGTGGCAGCTAGTGTTGTGCACACTCCTTATCCAGTCTCCTTTTTTTCCCTCTCTCGCAATAACTAACATCGAGAGACAAAGCTGTTCACATTCCTTATCCAGCCTTCCTCCTTCCCTCTACATAAAGGTTTATAAAGGATTATAAATAAGTGTGAAGTGTTATTAAATATTATAAAGTGTTCGAATGATTACAATGGTTCTAAATGATTCTTGAGTGTTATAAATGACTGTTTAATTTTATAAAAGGATTGTAAAAAATGAGCCATGCGATAATGATTATCAAGTTTTATAAAGGGTTTTCAAGTATTATGAAGGATAATAAATAATTATAATACATTTAAAGGATTATAAGATTTTAGAAAGGGGTATGAAGTACAATAAAAGATCACAAAAGTTATGAAGGATTTTAAAGCTTTTGAAAGGATGGTGAAGGATTATAAACATTTATAAAGAATTATTGAGAATTATAAGGGATTATAAAGTGCTATATGGGTTATAAAGGAATTATCATCAAGGGTTATGCAGATTATGAAGTGTTGCAAAGTATTAGAAAATATTATAAATAATTTTGAATGTTTATAAAGGATAATATATGGTTACAAGTATTATACAGTATGTTGAACAATTATAAAGTGCGATGAAATATTATAAATGATTATTGACGTTTATATAAGAGTATAAAGCAATATAAAGGATTAACAAAAGTTATAAATGATCATAAATAGTTATAACATATTATAAATTTTGTAAATATTACAACGGATCTTACAAGGGTTATGAAGGATTACAAAGGGCAGGAAATATTTCACAAATATTATCAAGTGTTATATAGGATTATAAAGGTTATGAAGGGTTACAAAGTATTATGAAGGCTTATAAAGGGTTTCAAACGATTATAAAGATTATAACGGCTTATACAAATTGCAAAGTATTATTAAGAATTTTAAAGGTTTTAAACATTATAAAGGGTGAAAGAGAATTATAAAGAACTGTAAATATTTGAGGGATTCTGAATTGTTATAAATGGTTATGACATATTATGAAGAGTTTTAGGGGTTATAAATGATTACAAAGCATTATAAAGGGCTATAAATGCTTAAGAAAGTTTATGAAGTGTTATGAAGTGTTTTAAGGGTTATGAAGGATTCTAAAGGAATACAAAGTGCAGTAAAGGCTCATAAAATATTAGAAAGGATTGTAAAGATTTCGAAAGAATGACGAAGTTTTATAAAGGGTGGGAAAGTATTATAAATGATCATAAAACTTACAAAGTATTACAAAGCATTATAATGTGTTCGAGAAGATCTTGAACAATTTAAGATGAATCCTCTCACCATCTCCTCACCTCCCCATCACCATGGAGAACAGTCTCCCCACCACTCCCCAACACCATGGAGAGCAGGCACCCCCACTTCCCTGTCACTATGGGGAGCAGCCCCCTCCCCCACTCCCCCATCACCATGGGGAGCAGCCCCCTCCACCACTCCCCCATCACCATGTAGTAGAGGCCCCTCCCCACTCACCAACACCATGGAGAACAGCCCCCCCACTCCCCAACACCATGGAGAACAGCCCCCCCCGCCCACTCCCCAACACCATGGAGAACAGGCACACCCACTCCTCTGTCACTATTGGGAACAGGCCCCGCTCCGCTCTTTCACCATCACGACAGTCCCCGTCCCTGTTCTGTCGCCATAGCGACAGGCCCTGACCTCAGCTCTGTCACCATAGTGGCAGGCTGCTGGAAATGTGAAATGAAAGGAGGATCTGCTGAAAATAGACAGTGATTCAGTTCCTATCATCGTTGCATGAATTTAACAATTGGAGTAAAGGGATATTTCAGCATATTCTTCAACTGCTCTCTGTACTGAGTCTGGGTTATGGCATAAATCGAAGTGTTTGTGCAGCAGCTCAGAAGCTGCAGCATGAAGCCCATTTCGCCCAGAAAAACAGGTAGGTACACAGATATCAAAAGCTGCTGCATCCGAAACCAAATCGAATAGATCATAAACATTCCCCACAACAGTATGAAACTGGCAGAGATAGATAACAGTAAAATGATGGATTTCCTTCGGCTCTCCATCTCTGGGTCTCTGCGACTCTCCCAATGTTTTTGAGCCCTGAGTCTCCTGCGCCCTCTGCTGTTCACCAAAATGTGCCTGACAGTGAAAGCATTGAGCAGCAGAATCAACATAAATGCGACTCCCGGTGTTAGAATGTAATGGAGGAGCTCGATTGTTGCCCAGACCCGAGAGTCGTAAACACGCGTTGTAACCCAACAAAACCAGGGTTCATTCACCAGCTGATAATAACCTGTTAATATAAAATACCAGGTTATGTTCTTTAAACAGCTCAGCACCGTCACTGTGCCCAAATCCACAGCCGCCGTTTTCTCTGTGCAATATTTACTTTTCAGTTTCTGGAAGCAAATGGCCACAAATCGATCAATGGTGAAAGTGACGGTGAACCAGACAGAACAGTCTGTAACTGCATAAACCAGGACAGCATGGATATTACAGACAGGGATGGACTCCAGGAAAAGAAAATATTCCCGATAAATAATGGGAATGTGCCTCAATATCAAGTCAAGTATAATGACCAGTAGATCCGCCGCTGCCATGGCAACCATGTAGTGAGAGATACATTTGGAGAGGCCGCACTTTCCCCGATACAGGATCACTATCGTCACCAAGTTAACTGTGAGGAAGGGAAATAAAGAGGGAAGTTATACAGCAGGCTGGGAGCAAAGTTACCAGTTTGACTGCAGACTTATTGAAATTTTCAAATGTGTTTTTGTATCCAGTGATGTATTGGAGTGATTAGACATAAAAGAACAAACTGGAATGTCCATAATACGGTGGAAGGCACGTGTGATTAAATGACAAAAGGATGATCCTGAAATTATTAACTCAATGTTGATCAAATCCTCGACCTCCCTCGTTTGCCTAGCTGGCTTAAAATAAACTCTTCCATCTCTAAGAACTACCAGTTCTGATGAACTGAAACATTAACTCTGTTTCTCTCTCCACAGATGTTGCCAGACCTGCTGAGTATTTCCAGCATTTTGCTGTTGTACAGGAAATTAAGAATTAGACAGGCAGCACGGATTTCAATCATATCACAACATGATCGGAAATGAGTTCACTGAAAAACAAATGAAACAAATAATCTCAATTGTTAGTAAGTTCACTCCAAACAAAGGATTTGATCAGGGAAATTATAAAAAAGTTTGGAATTAAGAACAACAGTTTTAAAGAATTTGCTTTACATTTGTACATTAGTTACCACATTCGGTGTTGGATATAATTATTGTACTTGTGACAGGGCTTCCTGCTGAACACATTGTTTAAATGCAATCATCGTGATTCTTTGGTAAATACAGTTATAAACAGGCATATTGGCTAGAATCAGGAGTGAATGGAGTATTAAATAAAATAAGAGGACTACATTAACCATGAGTAATAACAGGTTTATAGTAAATCAGCACCCCGGCAAATATTGAGGAGGACAGTATCAGATGTGGAGGCTTTGGAGAGGGTACAGAAGAGGTTTACCAGGATGTTTCCTGGTCTGGAGGGTATTAGCTATGAGGAGAGGTTGGATAAACTCGGATTGTTTTCACTGAAATGACGGAGGTGGAGGGGCGACATGATAGAGGTTTACAAAGTTATGAGTGGCATGGACAGAGTGGATAGTCAGAAGCGTTCTCCCAGGGTGTCAGAGTCAGTTACCAGGGGACATAGGTTTAAGGTGCGAGGGGCAAAGTTTAGAGGGGATGTGCGAGGCAAGTTTTTTACACAGAGGGTGGTGAGTGCCTGGAACTTGTTGCTGGGGGAGATGGTGGAAGCAGGTACGATAGTGATGTTTAAGAGGCATCTTGACAAATACATGAATAGGATGGGAATAGAGGGTTACAGACCCCGGAAGTGCAGAAGGTTTTAGTTTAGGCAGGCATCATGATCAGTGCAGGCTTGGAGGGCCGAATGGCCAGTTCCTGTGCTGTACTGTTCTTTGTTCTTTTTCTTTGTTCTTTTTCTTTAATTAGATCGGTCTTTCGAAAAGATGGCACAAATACAACTGGTCGGATAGGCTCCTTCTGTCAATCTCCGATTCGATGAACAAGAATCAGCAAATATCGAGAGTTGGACAGTGTCAAAGAGAGAAATGAAAATAGAGACAGACATAAAGAGAGGTTTGTGCATTTTTTGCCCTGTATCTGAATTTTATATGCCACCGCAGAATATCTGGTGAAAGTTAATAGGTTCTTGACGGCACCCCTTCTCTTTGAGAGAGGAGTACATCAGGGATGCCCCTTGTCTGGCCAATTATATACCTTCTGTGTGGAATCATTTCCGTGCCTGCTTCACAGGAGGTTGGCAGTTTTGGCTCTGCATGGGCTGGACATGTGGATGGTCCTCTCAGCTTACGTGGATGATATGCTCCTCACAGTCACAGATCCCATTGACTTGTGGAGGATACGCGAGTGTGAGCAGATCTTTCCTGTCACTTCCTCCATGAGGATCAATTGGGAGAAATGTTCCAGACCCCTGGTGGGTAAGTGGCAGGTGGACTCCCTGCCAGAGGAGTTCACACCTTTTTACATGGAGCAGCACGCACCTCCCCTATGTGCGAGTTCACCTGAGCCCCGCAGTGAAAGCCTGGCCAGCAAAATGGCAGGTGTTGGAGGTGAAAGTCACCACTCGGCTGGGGCGCTGAGCATGATTGCTCTGGATGCTTTCCAGTTGGGGATTTGCATTGGTCATAAACCAACTGGTGGCCTCGATGCTGTGGTACTGGTTGGTCACTTTTGTCCTACCCCCTAATTTTGCCACCAAGATGTGGAAGAGGTCGTTGATTTCTTCTGTGGCAAGAGGAAACACTGGGTCTCTGCCACAGTCCTGAGTCTCCCAATTGAGGAGGGCGGTCAGTCACTGTTGTGCATCTGCACCCAGGTGCTGACTCTACACCTTCAGACCCTGTAGATATACCTGTATGTCAAGAGTTCTCCCAGATGATGTATGCTGGTGATGATTTTTTCCCACCAGGGGCACTGCATTCAAGATGACATACAACCATTAACCACGCGTCTCTGAGTGAGTTGCCTGTCTTTTACCGGGCTGAATTCAGAGTCTGGAATATAGTAGCCTCCAGTCAGGGCGCACCCAGCTGGTGGAGAAGAGGGCTCTGGCTGTCCTGATGGCCGGCTCGAGGGAAGGACAGGTGGAGGAGTAGTCGAAGCCTCTGGGACGCCTTTCACTGCAGGTGTCAATGGGGCTTGGGAGTCTGAAGCATGCCCGGCAAGCTAACCCTTGCACGACTGGGACTGCTCATCAGACTAAGGCCTCGAAACCCTCCTCGTGAGTTGGTCCCACACAACCTGAGCCACACCTCTGAAATTTGCTCTGTGCCATTCAGCACGGGGCAGAGGGGTTTCCTGTATGAGCTGCTCCTGCATACTATGTACTTCCTTTCCCTTTTCTGCTGCCTGGCCATGCCGTGGCTGTCTGTGTTGCTATCTGGCAGTGAGGGGAATGCCGAATGGACGTCTCTCTATACGGGAGTCCTCCCCCTTTACATCAGGGACCTGGAGAATAGACTGCACAGGGCAGTATCGTGCAATAGGATTTTAAGTAGATTCGCAGACTCCCAGGCGACCTGTAATTAATATAGTCTGGACAAGTCCGTGTTCCTTGATTATATGGAATGTGCAAGATTGTAGCCCCTCTTTGAGTATTTAAGGGGCTATTCCTCACGGTCCTGCTGCACTTCCACCCCACGTCCTTATCTTTGGGCCCCTGGTCAGGAGAGGGGTGGGCTGGGAGGAGAATCTCCTCATTGGTCTACTCCAGAGCCAGGCCAAGTTGGTAATACACACGTCCAGGCATCGGGCCTTCGCGGTCCACACAGATTGCCTGTCCCTCTTCCGAGATTACATTTTGCACCCAGGTGTCCATGGAGAGGGAGCATGCAGTGTCCACTTGTTTGCTTGAAGTCTTCTGTGACCGGTGGGCAATTCAGGCACTGGAATATCTAATGGGTGCTGAAAATTTACCTGGTTTTAATAAAGTTATTTCTTGTAAAATACCTAAAAAGGGGGCCTGAGGAATGAAAACCCCTCAACAAAAATAAAAGGGGCCTGGAGATAAAGGCCACCTTCAAAAAAAGAATATGTGATATTTGATTCAGAGTAAAGCTCTCTCTACACTTTGCTATTATATAATATCCAGACCCCTGGAGCATTAATCCAGAGAACATGAGTTCAAATCTGGCAGTTTGAGAATTTGTATTCAGTAAAGGAAAAACGGGTTAGATACAGTTTGCAGCTGCTTCTACACTGTCCCCGTCAACGCTCTTGATCTTAGAGTAGGTTAAAGGTTCGGCACAACATCGTGGGCCGAAGGGCCTGTACTGTGCTGTACTGTTCTATGTTCTATATTAACACTCCCAGGACAGGTACAGCACGGTGTTAGATACACAGTAAAACTCCCTCTACACTGTCCCCATCAAACACTCCCAGGACAGGTACAACACTCGGGTTACATACAGAGTAAAAAGAAAACAGGGTTGGCTGCTGGCTAATTGGAGTGTTGACTGCTGATTGCAGCAACGAGCCTCAGCAGAGAGTGCTGGTGGCAGTTGGAGGTTGCAGAGGTGGAGAGAGGAGTTACACTGAGTAAGGGAGAGCAGTTACAACCAAGCAGAGGGAAAGCTTCAACAACAATCGCCATTAAAGAGAAAAAAGATACATTTTTTGTTGGAAACAAGGCTTTGTCTGGAGGTGGGTGCTGAACACCAGTAATTTGCTTTGGACTGTTGGGGGAGGAACAAGTCGCCGGAACAACAAGGGGTGGGGCTGCCAAATCAGCAGGAGTCTGTGCTGCTGCACAAGCACTCAGGGAAGCTCCCTCCCCACCCCAATTGCCCAGCCTGGGTCAGCTGAAGCTGCCCGGCTAAACAGACGGAAGGGGATAGTAGTGCCTGGGCACCTTCAGCTGACCCAGGTGAAGACGCCTCCTCCAACCAGAAGACCAGAAGACCAAGTGCAAAGACTGTTTTAAGAGTGCTGTGAGCACCACCTCCAGAAAGCAAGTCATCCCTTACAGCCTGTCTTTACCTCTCCTCTATTCCCTCATCCTCTCCCCTAACCTGTTGTTTGTTTGTTTGTTATTTTAATACATATTCAATATTTTCTGTGAATCTTTTGATATTCGGTGTGCAAGCCCACAATTTGGGGTGGGTTTAGCTCTTAGACCCATGGCAAGCCCTTCATCACCGGTGGCGGGGTCCCCTACTACCTATGCAGCTGCAGCCTCTGTGGCTGCCCCGTCAGCCTTTAAATTGTTAACATCCAGCCATGGGGTGAAGAGCTATCCCCACCCCAACATGTCTATTGAGGCCTGTGTAAAGGCAATGGCCGAGGTTGTCGGCCCTTCGGCCATTATTGTGGCCTCAAAGATGTATGGGAAGGCTGTTCTTTTTGAAGACCAAGCGGCGGTGTCCCTGGCCCTGAGTAAAGACTCACAGTGTGGGGGACCTTCATGCCAGTGGACCCTCTGGGGGCCACTGCGCAGCGGATAATGCTATATAACGTCCCACCCTTCATTCCCAGTGAGCTCCTCCTCCCCCACCTGCACCATCTGGGGGAGGTGAGGTCGGCGATCACCCCAGTCCGACTTGGTCTTCGGGAGCATAGCTTCCAACATGTCTACTCCTTCCGCCGCCAGTTATTTTTGCAGCTGGCGCGGGAGGAGGACTCGGAGGGTCACTTTAATGTGGAGTTCCAAGGGATGGCCTACCACGTCTTTTGGACCTCGGACGGGGCGCGGTGCCACATCTGCAAGGGGGTGGGGCATGTTCGTCAGAACTGCCCCAAACTCCCGGCCGCCAACTCCACCTCGGAGGCCCAGGGTGGTTCCAGAGCACCTCCTCCCACTCCCCCAACACATCCAATAGACACCGCTCAGTCGGTTCCGGAGGCTGTCGTTTTCACAGCCTCCGGCGGGGAGGGGTGTGCCCGTCCGAGTGGAAGGAAGACGTGGAGGAAAAAGAATCAAGAGGCGCATCCGATGGACACATTGACACAACCCGGGCCTGAGCTCAGCCCAAAGCCCGTTCCCATGGAATCCACCTGTCCCAGGGCTGGGCTCAGGCCCAGGTCGACTAAAAAAAAAAAGGAGGGTGCAGAGGCCTCCAATGACATGGAGGTCTCTGAGCCTCCACGCCCTAGTGGGAAAAAGAGGAGAAGGTACTCCTCCACACATGGAACACAGGGCCCTGAGGTGCATGGTCCATCTGTTGGAGGGGAGCTGTCTCCTGTTTTGGGTCCTCAGGTTCCCCCTACCACCACCTACATCACGGCTGCAAAGTCAGGGCAGGAGCTCCCTATTCCTCAGGATGGAGGGGAGGGGGGAGACACCTGTACATGTGGCCCCTCCGGGGGAAGCCATTAGAGTTCTGCTTGTGGTGGGGGAGCCTGGGGACGCCGCCCATTCTGCCACTGCCACTGAGTCGGATGCCCTGAGTGGAGGGGAGGGCGAGGCTCCAGAGGGTCAGCCCTACCAGCCGGAGTCCACCACCAACCAGGAGACACCCGACCCGGTTATAACCGAGAATGCTGCCCCATTTTCTGGGCCTGTGGCTGCTGGCGGAGCGGGAGATGGCCTCCTCTTTCCGTCTCTGGTCTCGGCTCCGGCTGGATTTCCGGAGTCGGAACACCCGTCTCCCCTGGACCGCTGATTGGCCTGGGGTCAGAGGTGGAGAGGGGTCCTGAACCGTTGGTGCCCCGAGGCTGCAGTTCCATCGTAGAACCCAGAGAGTACTCCTCTGCTATCGATCCAGGGGGTGGTACATGACGGAGATGGGACCAGCTGGCGCGGCCGGGATGTCTGCCCCACACTGTGTGGTGGATGTGTCGGCCGCTGGCGGAGATGACCCGGAGGAGGATGGGGATTTGGTGTGCGGCACAGAGGATGACCCTGATTCCATCACCAGTGAGGTGGTGGAGTACCTCGTGCCTCCCACCGAATCTCCCCTCATCCCCACGGCGGAACTCCGGGATTATCTCGCGGCTTGCAGGGGTTACCGCAATAAAGTTCAGCTGTCTGTGCCGCACTCAAGAAAGCGGGCAAGCGTACGGGTGTGAAACTGGTTGAGAGGTGCCGTTTTAATGTGTTCCTCAATGGGTTGCTGGGGGAGTGGAAGGCCAGGTGCACTTCCACTCCCTCCTCACAGTGAGGTGCTGGTGACAGATTTTAAGTACCTTTGACATGAAGATAACCATAGCCACCTCAACATCAACGGCAGCAGGGGGTCTCACCGCAGATTTCAGAATCTCTCAGTCCTCAGGGAAGGGAGATATGCGGTGAGCTTTCTGCAGGAAAGCCACACCGTTCCGGGAGATGAAGCCACCTGGCTCGTGGAGTGGCAGCGTTGGGTCTACATGAGTCACCTCAACCCCTATTTCTCGTGGGACGGCTATCTTGTTGGCCCCGACTTTTCAGCCGGAGATCTTGGGGATCAAGGAGCTAGTGCTGGGCTGCATGCTCCACCTCGCCGTTCGCCTGGGTTGCGTGCCGGTCCACTTTGTGAACGTCGACGCGCCCAGGCCTGGCGCGTTGCAAACGTGCTTCTTTGAAGAAGTGTCCGCTCTCTTGAGCTCCATCGATAGCGGCGAGTGCATCATCCTCGGGGGGGATTTTAACTGCACTCTCGAGGTGCGGGATCGCTCCGGTCTGCAGCACGGCCAAGCGTCGGTGGAGAGGTTGAGGGGACTGATCAACTCTTTTAACTTGGTGGACGTCTGGCGGAATCTCCATCCCGATTCCAGCGCCTTCACGTGGAGCACTGGAGGAGGAAGGTCCCGAATCGACCACCTCTACTTTTCACAGGCGTACATCTCCAGCATCTCGGCGGCTTCCTTGCGCCTAGTGCCGTGCTCAGACCACCACCTGGTGTGGGCGGTGTTCACTCCGCTCCGCATGCGGGCGGGGTCCGTGTACTGGCACTTTAACAACTGGCTGCTGGAGGACGTGCAATAGCGGGACTCTTTCTGTCAATTCTGGATCGACTGGAGAAGGAAGCAGGGGGCCTTCCCCTCCTTGAGGCTATGGTGGGATGTGGGCAAGACTCACATCGGCGTCTTCTGTCAGGAGTAAATGAAGGGGTCGACCAAGAGGCGAGATCGGGCACCTAGAGAGGGAGATGCTCGACTTGGAGTCCCGCCTCGGTCATGCAGTCATGGACCCGGCCCTGTGGCAGGCATATAAAGAGAAGAAGGGCGTGCTGAGGGCCCAGCAGCTCATAGGGTCCCGAGGCGCGTACGTGAGTTCGCGGATCCAGATCCTGGAAGATTTGGACCGCGCCTCACCCTTCTTCAATTCACTGGAAAAATGGCGGGTGGTCTGTAAGCAGCTCGTCGAGCTGCTGGCCGATGACGGATCCTCCATCACGGATCCGGAGGGAATGGGCCTCCTGGTCTGTACTTATTACAATGCGTTGTTGTCTCCGGATCCATCCAGCGAGGATGCGCGCAGCGTTTTGTGGGAGGACCTGCCGCAGGTCAGCCAGGAGGGCGCCGAAGGATTGGAGGCTCCTCTCCTGTTGCCGGAGCTGACTGGCGCCCTCCACCAGCTCTGGAGGGGCAAATCCCCAGGGCTGTATGGGTTGACCGTGGAGTTTCTCAGGGCATTCTGGGATGTTCTGGGGGACGATTACGCGCGGGTCCTGGGGGAAAGCCTGGCGACTGGGGAGATGCCCCTCTTGTTGCGCAGGGTGGTCATCGTCCTGCTGCCGAAGAGGGGCAATCTCCGCCTGCTTAAAAACTGGCGTCCAGTCTCCCTCCACAGCACGGATGATAAGATCTTTGCCCGGGCTATGTCTACCCGCCTGGCCCACATGATCCACCCCGATCAGTCCTACATGGTACCGGGCCGGTCCATCCAGGACAACATCCACCTGGTCCGGGATCTGATCCATCTTTCCCAGAGGACTGGTCAGTTGGTCGCCTTTCTCTCCCTCGATCAGGAGAAGGCGTTCGACAGGGTGGATCACGAATAACTTTTCCGGACTTTGTGCGCTTTCGGACTCGGGCTGCATTTCGTGGCCCGGGTCCGACTTTTATACGCCGCCGCAAAGTGTCTAGTCAAGGTTAAAAGGTCCTTGATGGCGCCCCTTCGCTTTGGGAGAGGAGTGCGTCAGGGATGCCCCATGTCCAGCCAATTGTACACCATCTGCGTGGAGCCCTTCCTGTGCCTGCCTCGCAGGAGGTTGACTGGATTGGCTCTGCGTGAGCCGACCATGTGGGTCACCCTCTCGGCTTATGCCGACGATGTACTCCTCGCAGTCACAGATCCCGTTGCCTTGCGGAGGATGCGCGACTGCCAGCAGACCTTTTCTGCTGCATCCTCCGCAAGGATAAATTGGGAGAAATGTTCTGGACTCCTGGTGGGTCAGTGGCGGGTGGACTCCCTGCCAGAGGAGTTGACACCTTTTGCGTTGAGCACCACGCACCTCCTCTATCTGGGAGTTCACCTTAGCCCCGCTGAGGAAGCCTGGCCGGCAAACTGGCAGGAGTTGGAGGCGAAAGTCAAAGCTCGGCTGCGGCGCTGGACAGGACTGCTCCGAGTGCTTTCCTACAGGGGCCGAGCGTTGGTCATAAACCAACTGGTGGCCTCCATGCTGCGGTACCGGTTGGTCACTTTGGCCCCGCTCCCTGCATTTGCCACCAAGATCCAGAAGAAACTAATCGATTTCTTCTGGGGTAAGAGGAAACACTGGGTCTCTGCCACAGTCCTGAGTCTCCCGATTGAGGAGGGCGGCCAGTCGCAGGTGTGCGTCCGCACCCAGGCTGTGACTCTGCGCCTTCGGACCCTGCACTTCGAGATACCTGTACGTCGAGCGTCCTCCCTGATGGTGTGCCCTGGCGACGTATTTTTTCCGCCAGTGTCACTGCCTTCAAGATGACACGCAGCTCCCGGTGGAGTCCATTAGCTGCACCTCTGTGAGGGAGTTGCCTGTCTTTTACTGGGATCTATTCCGAGTCTGGAACATAGTCCCCTCCAGTCAGGGCACTCCCCCGCCGGCGGAGGTGAGTGCCTCGGCTGTCCGGGCGGCCGACGCTGGGGACGGTCCGGCGGGCGGAGGAGTAGCCAAAGCCCCCGGTACGCCCCTCACTGCGGGTGGCGAGGGGGCTCGGGAGAGCGGAGCGCTCCCGGCCAAGCTGACCCCTGCTCGGCTGGAACTGCTCATCGGACCCAGGACCCGAAACCCTCATCGGGTGCCCGAGACGCCTCTCGGAAATCCCCTCCGTGCCATTCCAATCGACGTGGAGGGTTTTGCTGTACGGACTGCTCCTGCACACTCTCCACTTCCTCGCCCTCGTCAGCCGGCCGGACTCGCCTTGGAGGTCCGCGTTGCCAACCGGCAGCGAGGGAAACCGCGATGGAGGTCTCTCTGCACGGGATTCTTCCCCCTTTACATCAGGGACCTGGGGTGGAGGGTGTTGCACAGGGTAATCCTGTGTAATAGACTTTTAAGCAGGTTCACAGACACCCAGGCCGCCTGTACTTTCTGTGGCCTGGACGAGTCCGTGTTTCACATTTATATGGAGTGTGCGAGGTTGCAGCCCCTCTTTGAGTATTTGAAGGGGCTGCTCCTCAAGTTCTGGCTGCACTTCAGTCCCACCCTCCTGATCTTTGGGCACCCAGTGTGGAGGGGCATGGACGAAGAGGAGGATCTCCTCTTCGGTCTGTGCCTGGGCCTGGCCAAGGTGGCAATTCACAGGTCCAAGCTGCGGGCCGTCGGTAGGTCCGTCATCCCTGATAGCCTGCCCCTCTTCCGCGGTTATGTTCGTGCCTGGGTGTCCCTGGAGAAGAAGCATGCGGTGTCCACCGGCACGCTTGAGGCCTTCCATGACCAGTGGGCACCGTAGGGACTGGAGTGCATTGTCGAATCCAAGAGTGGCATTTTAATTTGAGGTTTTGGTTGATTTATCTGTTTTTAAATAAAAATTATTTTAAAATATGTATATAAAAGGGGCCTGGGGTATAAAGGCCACCTAAAAAAAAACGGGGTTCGACACAGAAATGTTTTTTAAAAAAAGGTTTAGATAAATAAAAAACACTGAAATAATATCAAATTACTGCAGATTCTGGAAATCTGAACTAAAAACAGCAAGTGCTGGAAATAATCAGCAGGTCAGGCAATGTCTGTGGAGAGAGAAACAGAGTTAATGTTTCAGGCCTGTGACCTTTCATCAGAAGTGGAAAAGGTTCGAAAAGAATTAGGTTTTAAGCAAGTGACATGGGGTGGTTTGGTAGGGAAGAGAACAAAAGGAAAGGTGTGCGATAGTTCAAAGGGCAGGCGATATTAAATAACAAACTCTAAGTGCATGTTAATGCTTCTGTTGAAAGACAAAACATCTGCCCAGAGAGTGTTAAATGGCAGAGGAGAAGCACTGCCCCATGAAAAAAACAGGCATATGGTTAAAAAATAAAATAAAATGATAACAAAACAGTAAAATATAAAAATGGTCAGTCAGTCTTTGCAATTGTTATACTCACTGTTGAATGTAGAATGCCTAATGGAAAGATCAGGTGCTGCTCCTTGTGCTTGCATTGATGTTCGATAGAATACTGCAACATGCTAAGGACAGAACTGTGGGCATGAGAGCAGGGGGGAGTGTTGAAATGGCAAGTGACCGGATGATGGGGGGTCATGTTTTCAGACTGAGTAGAGGTGTTCCTCAAAGCAGTTACGAAATCTACATTTGGTCTTCCCAGTGTCGAGGCGACTGCATTGTGAGCAGTGAAGTCAGTATACTAAATTGAAGGAAGGAGAAGTAAATTGCCGCTTCACCTGGAAGGAATGTTTCGGGCCTTGGATGGTGAGGAGAGAGGAGGTGAAAGAGTAAGTATTACACCTCCTGTGATTACATGGGAAGGTGCTGTGGGAACGAGACGAGGTGTCAGGGAGATGGAGGAGTGGACCAGGGATCGCGGAGGGAATGATCCCTTTCAGAATGTTGAATGGGGAGTGGAAGGGAAGGTGCGTTTGGAGGTGGCATCATGCTGGATGGGGTGGAAATGGCGGAGAATGATCCTTTGGATGTGGAGGCTGGTGGGGTGGAACATGAGGACAAGTTGAACCCTGTCGTGTTTCTGGGAGGGAGGGGAAGGGGCGAGAGCAGAAGCGTGGGAAATGGGACGGACACGGTTGGGAAACCTGTCAACCACAGTGGGAGGAAATCCTCGGTTGAGGAAAAAGGAAGACGTGTCAGAAGTGCTGTTGTGGAAGGTTCCATCATCAGAGCAGATATCTGAGACAGAAAAACTTGGAGAATTGGATTGAGTCTTTACAGGTGGCAGGGTGTAAGGAAGTGTAGTAAAGGTAGTCGTGGGAGTCTGTGGGATTATAATGAATGTTAATGGACAGCCTATCCCCAGAGATGGATACAGAGAGGTCAAGGAAGGGAAGGGAAGTGTCAGAGATGGACCATGTAAAGGTGAGAGAAGGGTAGAAATTGGAAGAAAAATTGACGAAATTTTCCAGTTCGGGGTGAGAGCAGGAATCGGCAACGATACAGTCATCAATGTACCTGAAAAAGGGGGCCTAAGTAGGACTGGAACAAGGAATGTTCAAATTATCCCACAAAAGGAGAGGCATACCTGGGACTAATGAGGGTACCCATAGCAACATTTTTTATTTGAAAAAAGTGAGTAGAGTTGAAGGTTCTCTCGACAACTCCATTCCCCACCATGACGGCCTCAGGGCTTTCGGCTTCTTCCTTGAACAGATGCCCAACCAGTCCCCATCCACCAGCACCCTCCTCTGCCTGGTTCAATTTGCTCTTGCATTGAACAAGCCACTAAGTTCTCAGCCTTTCAATCCAGTACTGCTTGGTCCTGAAGCGCGGTGGTCTCCTGCCATTCTCTGAGAACAGGAACTCCCTCCTCTCACTCACTGACCGAGCAGAACCTCAGGCTGGCATCCACAAAAAGAACAGCAGATGGTAACTGACACTGAATCAACCGAGCACTCACACACAGTACAGTGTCAGACAACGACAGGGAAAGAAGTAACACAGAATAAATCTCACACTCACACATAGTCAGAGAGAGACAGTAACAGTGGAAGTAACTGGCACTGAATATATCCCAGAAACGCACACATTATTGTGGAAAATAGTGACAGGGACAATAATTTTCAGAGGACTTGTTTCCGAAATAGCCCGTAGAGATGGACATTTACCAACTTTGTCCCACACTAGCATACAGTATCGTGTCAGACAGTGACAGGGACAGTAACTGACACTGAATAAACACACATTCATACACAGTGCAGAGAGAGACAGTGACAGCGACAGTAACTGACACCGAATGAATTACATACTCACACAGAGTACAGTCAGACGGTGATGGCGACAGTAACTGACACTGAATAAATGTCAGGCTCACACATAATACAGAGTCAGACAGGGACAGGGACTTACTCTGAATACATTACATAGTCGTACACGTTTTCATAGAAAACGGTGACAAGGGGCAGTAATTTTCACTGGGCCCGTTTCCTACTGAGTATGCAGAGATGGGCAATTACAAAATATGTCCCAACCTGGCAGCTCAATTTCAGGCGTGACAGGGGAGTGGATATAAGAGGAGGTGGCATTGCACTGTTGATCAAGGAGTAAATCACTGCAGTAAGGAGGGATGATATCTTAGAAGGTTCTTCAAATGAGGCCATATGGGTAGAACATAATAACAAAAAGGGGGCGATCACTTGTCTGGGAGTGTACTACAGGCCTCCAAACAGTCAGGAAGAGATAGAGGAGCAGATATGTAGGCAAATGTCTGAGGTGTGTAAAAATTATAGGGTAATCATAGGGGATTTAAACTTCCCCAATATTAACTGGGATAATTAGTGCAAAAGGCTTAAAAGGGGCGAAATTCTTAATATGTATACGGGAGAGCTTTTTGAGCCAGTACGTAGAAAGTCCGACAAGAGAAGGGGCAGAACTGGACCTAATCCTCGGGAATGAAGTCAGTCAAGTCGTAGAAATGTCAGTGGGGGAGCATTTCGGGGATGTTGACCATAACTCTGTAAGATTTAAGGTAGTTGTGGAAAAAGACAAAGACGGACCAGAAATAAAGGTACTGAATTGGGGGAAGGCCGATTTCAATATGATAAAACAGGATCTGGCCAAAGTGGACTGGGAGCCTCTACTTGTAGGAAAGTCTACATCAGACCAGTGGGAGTCATTCAAAGAGAAAATAGTGAGAGTTCAGACCCAACATGTACCCATTAAGGTGAAGGATAGGACTAACAGGTCCAGGGAACCCTGGATGTCAAGGGATATAGAGGATTGCATCAGGAATAAAAAGGAGGCTCACGGCAGATCCCAAGTGCTGAAAACTGCAGAAGCACGAGAGGAGTATAGAAAGTGTAGCGTGGCACTTAAAAAACTAATTCAGAGAGCGAAGAGGGGACATGAAAAAACACTGGTGGGCAAGATAAAGGAAAATCCCAAGGCTTTTTATAAGTACATTAAGGGCAAGAGGATAACCAGGGAAAGAGTAGAGCCCATTAGGGATGAAAGTGGCAATCTGTGTGTGGAGCCAGAGGACATAGATGAGGTTTTAAATTATTACTTTTTAACAGTGTTCACTATGGAGAAGGGCGATGTAGGTGTAGAGATCAGGGAGGGGGATTGTGATATACTTGAACATATTAGCATTGAAAGGGAGGAAATACTAGCTATTTTAGCAGGCTTAAAAGTGGATAAATCTCCAAGCCCAGTTGAGCTCTCTCCCAAGCTGTTTTGTGAGGCAAGGGAGGAGATAGCAGGGGCTTTGACACAAATTTCCAAATCCTCTCTGGCCACAGGAGAGGTACCAGAGGACTGGAAGACTGCGAATGTGGTACCATTATTCAAGAAGGGTAGCAGGGATAAACCAGGTAATTACAGGCCGGTGAGTCTAACATCAGTGGTTTGGAAAATATTGGAAAAATTCTGAGGGACAGGATTAATCTCCACTTGGAGAGGCGGGGAATAATCAGGGATGGTCAGCATGGCTTTGTCAGGGGGAGATCGTGTCTAACTAACTTGATTGCATTTTTCGAGGAGGTGAATAGATGTGTCGATGAGGGTAAAGCAGTTGATGTAGTCTACATGGATTTCAGGAAGGCTTTTGATAAGATCCCGCATGGGAGATTGGTTAAGAAGGTTAGAGCCCATGGGATCCAGGGTAAATTGGATCCAAAATTGGCTTAGTGGCAGGAGGCAGAGGGTAATGGTCGAGGGCTGTTTTTGAAATTGGAAGCCTGTGACCAGTGGTGTACTGCAGGGATCAGTGCTGAGACCCTTGCTGTTTGTAGTGTACATTGATGATTTAGACGTGAATTTAGGAGGTATGATCAGTAACTTCACAGATGACACAAAAATTGGTGGTGTCGTAAATAGTGAGGAAGAAAGCCTTAGATTACAGAATGATATAGATGGGCTGGTAAGATGGGCAGAGCAGTGGCAAATTGAATTTAATCCTGAAAAGTGTGAGGTAATGCATTTTGGGGGGACTAACAAGGCAAGGGAATATACAATGTATGGTAGGACCCTAGGAAATGCAGAAGGTCAGAGGGACCTTGGTGTACTTCCATAGATTACTGAAGGCAGCAGCACAGGTCGGTAAGGTGGTCACGAATGCATATGGGATACTTGCCTTTATTAGCTGAGGCATAGAATATAAGAGCAGGGAGGTTATGATGGAGCTGTATAAAACTCTAGTTAGGCCACAGCTGGAGTACTATGTACAGTTCTGGGCCCCACACTATAGGAAGGATGTGATTGCACTGGAGAGGGTACAGAGGAGATTCACCAGGATGTTGCCTGGGATGGAGCATTAACGCTATGAACAGAGACTGAAAAGGCTCGGGTTGTTTTCCTTGGAGCAGAGAAGGCTGAGGGGGAATATGATTGAGGTGTTCAAGATTATGGGGGGCATTGATAGGTTAGATAGGAAGAATCATTTTCCCTTAGCGGAGGGGTCAAGTACCAGGGGGCATAGATTTAGGGTAAGGGGCAGGAGGTTTGGGGGTATTTGAGGAAACATTTTTTCACCCAGAGAGTGGTTGGAATCTGCAATGCACTGCCTGAAGAGGTGGTGGAGGCAAAAACCCTCACAACATTCAAGAAGTATATAGATGAGCACTTGAAATGCCATAGCATACAAGGCTATGGGCCAAGTGCAGGAAAATGGAATTAGAATAGTTGTGTGCTGCATGGCCGGCACAGACACGACGGGCCGAAGGGCCTGTTTCTGTGCTGCATAAAACTGACTCTATGACTCACACTCAGTGCAGTCTGATACAAAACTTGGAAAAATTGTGAACTGTGAGGAGAAGGTCAGAGAATTTCAGAAGAATCAGAGACAGTTTGGTGGAATGGGCAGATAAGTGGCTGATGAAAATTTAATACAGGGAAGTGCGGAGTGATTCACACAGGTAGCAGGAAAGTGGAGAGACAATATAAAATTAGATGTGCGATTCTAAAGGATGTGCTGGAGCAGAGGGACATGGGTGCATATGTGCATAAATCATTGAAGGTGGCAGCATAGGTTGAGAGAGTGGTTAATAGAGCATACAGTATCCTAGGCTTCATTGATAGGTGCACATAATACAAAAGCATGGATTTTATGTTAAACTTGTATAGCACATCATTGTCGTATTGTATCCAGTCCTGGGCCCTACACTTTAGGAAAGATGTGAAGGCGTTGGAGAGAATGCAGAAAACGTTCACGAGAATGCTTCCAGGGATGAGCAACTTCAGTTACGTGGATAGATTGGAGAAGTTGGGATTATTTTCTTCGGAGAAGAAAAGTTTGAGAAGAGATTTGATAAAGGTATTCAAAATCATGAGGGGCACGGACAGGGTTGATAGGGAAAGAACTATTTTCATTGGTAAAGGACTGAGAACAAGATGGCACAGGTTTAAGGTAATGGGAAAAGGGAACAATAGAGACATGAGGAAAATCTTTTTTTATGCAGTGACTGGTTGGGATCTGGAATAAACTTCCAGGGAATGTGGTGGAGGCAAGTTCAATCAAGGTACGCAAGAGGGAATTGTATTGTTATCGGAAAAGGAAGAATTTTCAGGGCGATGGGGAGAAGGTCTGGGACAGGCGCTAGGTAAATTGTTCCTTTGAAGAGCTGGCACAGACATGGCAGAACGAATGGTCTCCTTCTGTGCTGCAACAATTCTGTGACTCTGTCATTCGGAGAGCCATTGGAGATGTGAGGGCATCAAGGGGTTCACAACACATGAAAGAAATTGCAAACGTTATGGGAACCAATGTCGGTCAGTGAGCACAGTGATGGTGGGTGAAAGGAAGTTGGTGTGGGGTAGGATAGAGGCAGATGAACTGTGGTCTACTGCAGTTGGTAATTGGGAGGTTAACTGGACTGGCATCAGAATCGATGAGTTTGGCTTTAACATAGGTACGGATGAGCATTTATGCAACAGATGGGCTGAGGCAGTATGCCAGAAACAGATGTGGCAGTCGGCAGAAGTAGTGATGGAAATGATATGGGGTCAGAACTCAACTGACAGTCAAAGAGATCAGAGATGTTGTGAACAGTCTTGTTCGACCTCAGAAATTGGCCTGAACGTGGCTGGAGTCTGTGGATAGATAGCGGATTTTGTACAGGCAACTGAAGACTGGTTTCCATCTTCGTAATAGGCAAAAATACAAGGAATGTAATACAATGAATTGTGGTTTTGATATAGTACCTGGATATAGAGACTACCAGGAACATCAACAGCAGCAAAGATGAAAGAATAAATTGCATGAACACTATCACATTCAGCAATACTTTGTAGAGTTAGCAGCCATACATGGAGACTTACCAGGAGCAACAGCAACAAGGAGCAGAGAGTAAATGACAAGAACAGTAATGCAGTTCAACATGGTTGATAAATTAAAAGCTGGATAGAGAGACTTACCAGAGACACCAACAACAGCGAGAAAGGGATAGTAAAGCTTTTGAGCAATCTTCAGTGCGAAATATATCCAATATTCTAGTGTTAGCGAATCATAATATAATGAAAAATAGCTCTGCCAGGCTAATATCCTACCCATTATTGTAGCATTGCAATCTATTGCTCTCAGATTCTGACACATTGTTGTAAAATTCCAATCTACTGTTCTCCGATTCCAATCTGTCCTCTCCCTCTCTCTGGAGCCACTGACCTCTGTTGGTGCTGGGTCTGATGCTGCCACTGACACTATGCGATAGCAGTTGGAAAAGAGTTCTTCATGAATAGAAGGGGGTAACTCTCCAATGACACAATTAGGGTCCTTGGAGACTGACATTAATTACAGTCACTGAACAAACAAGTTCAGTTAACCCCTTTCAAGCCAACACGTTTTGTGCCACAATAAAGTAGAAAATTTACCCGGTACGGATGGAATACATGGAGGTTTCTGAGAGAAAGAAAGGTGGAAATATTTGAAATCTCCTTGGATATGGGATTACTGGTGGATGACTGGAGATTGACCAATTTAAAAAAAGGAGATATGGGCAAAACCTTGCAACTACAGGCCAGTCAATGTAACATCGATAAAACTGTGGGGAAATTTACAGAGACCATAATTCAAGACAAATATATTTGTGACTTAAAACATTTGTAAATAACCGACAAGCAACACGGGCGTTTTAAAGGCAAATTGTGTCTGATAAACTTGATCGAGTTTTTCGATGAAGTAATGCCAATGTGGGTAATGTGACCGATGTTATGTATATGGGCCTCCAAAAGGCATGATGGTCAAGTGACATTTATTATACTGGTCAGGAACAATGAACCCCATGGATTAAAGAGGCAGTGAGAGTGTGGCATTGACATTAACTAAGAAATCGGAAGCGTATAGAAGTGTTGAACACTTGTTATTCAGACATGGGAGAGGAGTATACAGTAATGTTCACTTGGGATCAGTATTAGGCTCACCGCTCTTTTTGATATGTATAAATGACATAGGATTAGACATGAAGGACATGATTTCAATGTTTGTAGTTGACGTAGGAGTCGGAATTGTGAAAAGTGAGGAGTGTAGTTGTAGGCTTCAGTATGATATAACGGATTGGTGAACTGGATAGATACATGGGCGGCACAGTGGCGCAGTGGTTAGCACCGCAGACTCACAGCTCCAGCGACCCAGGTTCAATTCTGGGTACTGCCTGTGTGGAGTTTGCAAGTTCTCCCTGCTTGGGTTTCCTCCGGGTGTTCCGGTTTCCTCCCACATGCCAAATACTTGCAGGTTGATCGGTAAATTGGCCATTAGCAATTGCCCCTAGTGTAGGTAGGTGATCGGGAAATATCGGGACAGGTGAGAATGTGGTGGAAATATGGAATTAGTGTAGGATTAGTCTAAATGGGTGGTTATTGGTCAGCACAGACTCGGTGGGCCGAAGGGCCTGTTTCAGTGCTGTATCACTAAACTAAACTAAATAAAAAATGAAAATTAATGCAGAGAAGTGTGAAGGATATATTAGGGAGGAAGAATGCAGGGAGGCAATCAAAACTAAAGAGTACAATTTTAAAGGGAGTGCAGAAATAGAGCAGGTACACATATACAAGTCTTTGAATGTGGCAGGACAAGTTAAGAAGATTGTTAAAATACTGGATATTTGGCTTCATAAATATGGACACAGAGTACAAAAGCAAGGAAGGTACATTAAAATCTGAAGAAGGGTCGCTAACCAGAGGATACAGTTTTAAGATGATCAGTAAAGAACCAGAGGAGAGAAGAGGATGTTTTTTTTATTTTGCAGCGAATTGCTATAATTTGGAATGCACTGCCTGATAGGACAATGGATGCAGATTCAACAATAACGTACAAAATGGAATTGGATCCATACAGGGAGGGGGATTGCAGAGTATGGCAAAGAGTAACAGAAGGAATAAATAGATAGCTCTATAAAAGAGATGGAAAATAGCCTCCACTTGCCCTGTCTGATTTTTTTCTCTGATAACACGAAACCACTTAGTTCATCTCTCAAGTTCAGTGTTTTTGAGTCAGACGATGATCATTAATTGTTCTCTGATAAAGACGAGCACAGAATAGTAAACACAATGGGCTTGTGAGCCTCATTGTGTTGACTCTTTGCTTATCGAAGCATGACATCTTGCTCAGAAAAGGCCTCGCCTGGTTTCAATCAGTGTATTACAAACTCATTGATTTGATTTCATGTCTATTTGTTGTCAGTATATGGATTCTGCCGGCAGGCCAGCATTACTTCCCATCCCTGCATACTATGAGAAACTGGATGACGTGTATCTTGCACCGCTGCAGTCTGTGTGTTGAAAGTGCTCCCACAATACTGTTGCAGAAAGAATTTCAGGCTTTAGACCCAGTGACGATGCAGGAATGGTTATATATTTTCCAAGCCTAGATGGTATGCGGCTTGGAGGAGAGAAATGTCAAGGTGATGATGATTTGTGTCAGAGTCCCAGCTGAATTTTACCCCCTTCACCGTGTCTCTTGTCTCCTTGCTGCCAATTGGAGGAAACCAAATGTCGTCCTGCAGGGGAATGGTTTTTACAGCAAAATACTAAACAGAAACAAAACTAACATTTGCAATTTTTTGGAAACAGTTCCCTTAGTGGGCACTTCATAATTAGTTGGGTCACAGAGCCACGTAATCACAGAATCGTTCGAGTGCAGAAGGAGGCCATTTGGCCCATCGTGTCCGCACCAGCTCTCCGAAAAAGCAAATCCCTCAGTTCCATTCTCCTGCCTTCTGCCCATAACCCTGCACATTCTTCCTTTTCATAGAACTGTCTAATTCACTTTTGAATGCTTCATTTGAACCTGCCTCCACCACGTTCTTAGGCTGCGCATTCCAAACCTTAACCACTCGCTGCATGAAAAAAAAAATTCCTCATGTCACTTTTGCTTCTCTTACCAAATACTTTAAATCTGTGCCCTCGCGTTCTCGATCCTTTCACGAGTGGGAGCAGTTTCTCTCTATCTACTCTGTCCAGACCCCTCATGATTTTGAATACCTCTAGTAAGTCACCTCCCAGACTCTTGTCTCCAAGGAAAATAGTCCGAACTTCGCCAATCTGTCCACATAACTGAAATTCCTCATCCCTGGAACCATTCTTGTGAATTTCTTCTGTACTCTCTCCAATATCCTCATGTCTTTCCTAAGGTGCGGTGCTCAGAACTGGTTGCAATACTCCAGCTAAGGCCGAACTAATGTCTTATACTTGCTCTTGTATTCTAAGCCCCATTAATAAAGCCCAGGATACTGTATTAAGATAGAGAAGAAAAAGTGTGCTTATGACAGATGCCAGGTAGAAAATACGATTTAGAACCAGGTTTATTGCATATTACTTTATTAACTGCTCTCTCAACCTTGTCCTGCCACCTTCAATGAATTATACACATATGCACCCAGATTTCACTGCTCCTGTACCCCCTTTAGAAATGTACCCTTTATTATATATTGTCTCTCCATGTTCTTCCTACCAAAATAAATCATTTCACGTTTCTCTGCACTGAATCTTATCTGCCACCTGGCTGCCCATTCCATCAACTTGTCTATGTCCTTTTGAAGTTCTACACTATCCTCCTCACAGTTCATAATGCTTCCAGGTTTCATATCATCTGCAAACTTTGCAATGGTGTCTAGTACACCAAGGTCTAGGTCATGAATATATATGAGGAAAAGCAAGGGTCCCAACACTGATCCCTGGGGAACTCCACTGCAAACTTTCCTCCGGCCTGCAAAACATCGATTAACTACGAATCTTTGTTTCCTGTCACTCAGTCAATTTTGTATCCATGTTGCTGCTGTCCCTTTTATTCCATGATTTAAAGGTTTGCTCACAAGCCTGTTACATGGCACTGTATAAAACGTCTTTTGAAAGTCCATGTACACCACATCAATAGCCTCGACCTCAACAACCCTCTCTGTATCTCCTCAAAAAACTGCAGCAAATTAGCTGAACATGATTTTCCCTTAAGGAAAGCATGCTGGCATTCCTCAATTAACTCGCATTTGTCCATGTGACTATTGATTGCTTCCCAAATTATTTTTCGAGACGTTTCCCCACCACTGACATTAAACTGACTGGCCTGCAGTTTCTGGGCTTATCTTTGCACCCTTTTTTGAACAAGGGTGTAACGTTTGCAATTCTCCAGTCCTCTGGCACCAACCCCGAGTCTAAGAAAGACTGAAAAATTATGGCCAATGTCTCTGCGATTTCCACCCTCACGTCCCTCTGGAACCTTGGATACATCTCATCTGGTCCTGGTGCCTTATCCACCTTAAGTACAGACAGCTTATCCAATACGTTCTCTATCAATTTTAAACCCTTCTGACGACTGACTTACCTCCTCTTTCAACATTGCCCAGCTTGCATCTTCTTCTTTGGTAAAGACAGATGCAAAGTATTCATTTAATACCTCAACTGTATCCTCTGCCTCCATATGTAAATCCCCTTTCTGGTCCTTAATATGCCCCACTCCTCCTTTTACCAGCTTTTTACTATTTATGTGCCTATAGAAACTATGGGATTTCCTTTTATGTTAGCTGCCAGTTTCTTTTTATGCTCTCTCTTTGCTTCTTGTATTTTCTTTTTCACTTCCCCTCTGGACCTTCTATATTCAGCCTGGTTCTCAGTAGTATTTTCTACCTGGCATCTGTCATCAACACACTTTTTCTTCTTTATCTTAATCTCTACCTGTTTTGTCATCCAAGGAGGTCTGGACTTGTTTGTCTTCCTTTTCCCTTCGAGGGAACAAACCTTGACTGTGCCTGATTTACCTCATCTTTGAAGTTAACCCATTATTCATCTATCAGTTTTTCTGCCAGCTTATGACGCCACTTTATTCGCCCCAGCTCCATCATTAACCGATTGAAGTTGGCCGTCCGCCGATTAATTATTCTGACCTTGGATTGCTTTGTCCTTTTGCATAGTCAGCCTAACACTTATGATACAATGATCACTATTCGCGAAATGCTCTTCGACTAATACTTGATCCACAGGGCCAACCTCATTCCCAAAAAGCAGGTCTTGCAGTGCCTCCTTTCTCGTTGGACTCTCCTATCATTTTTGCACCTCTCTGTAATTTCCTTGCAAATGTGTTTCTCCGTGTCCTTCCCACCAGCTGGTGGCCTATATACAACACTGAGCAATGTAACCAAACCTTTCTTGTTCCTTATCTCGAGCCAAATTGATCTGATCGTTGACCCCTGTGGGATATCCTTGTTCTCCAGCAATGCTCTCTATAATCAATACCACCTCCTCTCCCCCTTTATTTCCCTTTCCTATCTTTCCTGAACACCTTATGTTCAGGAATATTTAACACCCAGTCCTGCCCTTCTTTGAGCTAGGTCTCTGTTATAGACACAACATCATATTTCCACATGGAAATCTGTCCCGTACCTCACCAGTCTTATTAACCACACTCCGTGCATTCACATACATGCACATTAACCTTGATTCAAACTTTATTACTTTCTCCCTTACTCTGATCCCACCTAATAAGGTAATATTCCCTACTATTATGCTATCTATCTCCCCCAGTATTCTGTTCGCTGCCTCTAAAATGTACAGGAAGGCAGTCCTTTTCTGGAGGACCGAGAAGGCAGTGTCCCTGTCACTGAACAAGGGGCTAACCATGGGTGGACTTTTTGGCCAATGGACAACCCCCCCCCGCCCCACCCCGCTCCGAGATTACTGTGCAGCGGGTCACCTTGTCAAATGTCCTGCCCTTCATTCCCAGCCTCCGTCACCTACACCATCCAGAGAGGTGAAGACAGGGATCCCCCCAGTCACTCACATTCTTTAGGAGAACAGCTTCTGGCTCAACTACTCCTTCTGCCAGTAGATCTTTATGCAGCTGGCACGGGAGGAGATAACAGAGAGGCAATTTCATGCAGAGTTCCAGAGGATGGTGTATCGCGCCTTCTGGACCACAGACTGGGTGCGGTGCCACGTCTGTAATGGGGTGGGGCATGTTTGTAAGAGCTGCCTGATGCTCTGCTGTCCAGGGTGGCACCACAATACACACCCCCTACTCCTTCCACTCAGGTGGTTCCGGAGGCAGTAGTTTTCACGGCCTCCGATGAGGATGGGGAAGGAGGGCATGGAAAAAGAATAAACTCCAAGAGGTGCATTCCCTGGATACAGTGGCACAGCACAAGCCTAAGCTCAGCCCAAAGCCTGATCCTGGAGAACACACGTGTCCCGGGGCCGGGATCGAGCCAGAGTCACTGATGTTATGGGAGTCTCTCAGCCTCCAGGTCCCAGTCGGAAAAAGGGGCGAAGGCAGCCCTTGACAGCGGAAACACAGGGCCCGGAGGTGCAGGGACCATCTGCTACGGGGGGAGTTGTCTCCTGATTCGGGTCCCCAGGCACTTCCTGGACCATCAAGCCTGTAAAGCCTGGGCAGGTGTTCCTTACTCCCATATTAGACGGAGTGGTCCTTGTACGTGTGGCCCATCCTGGGGCAGTGAGTGAAACCCTACTTGTGATGGAGGAGCCTAAGGACGTTCCTGGAAAGGCCTGATCATCTGCCACTGGGTCGGATACCTAGGGTGAAGAGAAAGTGAGGCCCCCAAAGGTTGGCTCTCCCAGCTAAAGTCTGATCCTGCCCAGACCGCACTTGACTCAGTTGCTAAAGCAAATAATGCCCTGCCTGCTGAGCCTATGGGCGCTGGTGGGGCACATGATGGCATCCTCTCTCTGCCTGCAGGTCCAGCAGTGGCTGGATTTCCAGAGTCAGGGGGAGGGACCTGAACCGCTGGCACCTTTGGGCCAGTTTTCACACCGGAACTCAAGGAGGACGCCTCTGCCAGCCATCCTGAGGGTGTGATCGTGACAGAGGTGGGACCAGCTGGCAAGGCCCCAGAGTGGGTGGTGGGTCATCAGCCGCTGGCAGCGATTACCCAGAGGAGAATGCAGACTCATTGTGGGGCACAGAGGACGATAGTCAATCCATCGACAGTAAGGCAGTCTACTCCTTCGTGCCTCCGACCAAGTCTCCTCTCATCCACATTGCGGAACTCTGGGACATCCTTGCAGCCTGAAAAGGGTGGCACAATAAAGTTCAGCCGTCCCTCGATCGGTGGTTGTATTTGGCGCTGCACATCAGGACCGTCCAGTCCACTCTGAAAAAGTGCGAGGAGGCAGCTGATATCAAATAGATCATGCAGCGCTGGTTCAGTACATTTCTCCGTGGGTTGCTGAGGGAGTGGAGGCAACTCAAAATAAGGTTTCAGTGATGGCAACAAAGTACATCTGGCAGGAAGATAACCATAACCAGCCTCAACATAGGCAGCAGGGGGTCTCACCGCAGATTTCACAATCACTCAGTCCTCAAGAAACGGAGATATGCAGTGAGCTTTCTGCAGGAAACCCACACTGTTCTGGAAGACAAAGTGACCTGGCTCCTGGAGTGGCAGGGCGGGGTCTACATGAGTCACCTCACCACAATTTCTAGTTGGGTGGCAAACCTGTTGGCCCTGACTTTTCAGCTGTAGTTCTTGAACATCAAGGATCTTCTGTCGAGCTGCTTGCTCCACCTCGCCGTTCCCTACACTTTGTGAATGGAGATGCAGGCTGGCCCGATGCTTTGCAATCGTGCTTCTTTAAAAGAAATATCTGCTATCTTGAGCACCATCGATAGCGGCGAGTGCATCCTCTTTGAGCGGTTTTCGAATGTGCCCTTGAGGAGGGGGACTGATCCAGTCCCCAACGCAGCCAAGTGTCAGTGGAAATGATAAGGGAACTAATCAGCTTGCTCAGCTTGGTGGATATCTGGTGGAATCTCCACCCTGACTCCAGCACCTTCACTTGGCGGTTTGGAGGTGGAGGGTCACGAATGACCGTCTCTATATTTCGCAGGCATATATCTCCTGCATCTCAGTGACTGTCATATGGCTGTCGCCATGCTTGGATCAACAGCTGTTGTGTGCAGAGTTCATGGCAATTCGCACATGGCCAGGTTCCACGTACTGGAAACTTAACAATCGCCTGCTGGATGACGAGCTATTCTAGCACTTTCTAATTCGATTGACGGCTGACTGGAGAAGGAAACAAGTATCCTTCCCCTCCTTGTGGCTATGGTGGAATATGAGCAAGCCTCACAACTGTGTCTTCTGTCAGGAATACGTGAAGGGGTCAACAAAGAGATGTGAGGCTGAGGTTGGGCGCCTGGAGAGGGAAATGCTCGACTTGGGGTCATCTCAGTCAAGCCATTATGGACCCAGCCCTGTGGCAGGCAGACAAAGTGAAGAAGGGCGTGCTGAGGATCTGCAGCCTCTCGGGTCCCGAGGTGCATGTATAAGATCGAGGACCCTCATCTTGGATGATCTGGAGCGTGCCTCACACTTCTGCTAATTGCTGGAAAAATGATGTGGCTCATTGTGCTGCTGACTGATGACAGGTCCTCCATCATGATCAGGGTCTCGTGGTCGATATCTATTACAACAAGTTGTTCTCGCTGGACGGGTCCAGAGAGGACTCCAGTAGCGTTTATTAGAAAATAGGCGACATGTTTAGATAGAGGATCTGGATCGGCGCAGGCTTGGAGGGCAGAAGGGCCTGTTCCTGTGCTGTAATTTTCTTTGTTCTTTGTTCTTTGGGAGATCCTCTTGAAGGTCAACCCAGGGAGAGCCAAAAGACTGGAGGCACCGTTAACATTGGCAGGGCATCACGGGCATCCTCCATCGGCTTTCGTGGGGTAAATCCACAGGGCGGGACCGGCTGACCATGAAGCCCCTCCGGGTGTTCTGGGCAGTCCTGGGGTCGATGACCCGTGGAAAGCTAGGTGACCGGGGAGATGCCCCATTTGTGGTGCAGGGCGGTTGTCATCCTACTGCTGAAGAGGGTTGATCTTCACTTGATTAAGAACTGGCTTTCGGATTCCCTCGACAGAATGGTTTGTAAGATCGTTGCCTGGACATTGTCCACTAGCCTGGGCTCCGTGCTGGCCCAAATAATCCACCCGGTCCATCCTGGACAATATCCACCTCATCCAGGAACTGATCCATCTATCGGAGAGGACTGGTCTGTCCCTCACTGTGAACCCTCAGTGGGAGAGACACACACTAAAGTGATGCAGAAGTCGACTTCACAGTGTGAGCGACTCACACTTGTGCACAGGGACACCTGTTACATAGACCGACTCCACATTGAGAAAGGCTCATACTGTACACAGGGGCACCTGTTACATAGACCGACTCCACATTGAGAGAGGCTCATACTGTACACAGGGGCACCTGTTACATAGACCGACTCCACGTTGAGAGAGACTCATACTGTTCACAGGGCACCTGTTACAAAGGCCGACTCCACATTGAGAGAGGCTCATACTGTACGCAGGGGCACCTGTTGCATAGACTGACTCCACATTGAGAGTGGCTCATACTGTACACAGGGGCACCTGTTACATAGACCGACTCCACATTGAGAGAGGCTCATGCAGTACACAGGGGCACCTGTTGCATATACCGACTGCACATTGAGAGAGGCTCACACTGTACACAGGGGCACCTGTTACACAGGTCGACACCACACTGGGATAGATTCATACTCTTCGCAGGGGTAGCTTGTACAGCAGATGGCACCACACTGGCAGAGGTTCCCACTGTACAGAGGGACACTTGTTACACAGTGTAATCCCTCACTGAGTGATGCACACACTGTTATGCACAATTATACAATTATACACAAAATTATACTGCTCACATGGAGATATACTTGCTGCACAGAGGGGCACTTGTTACAGAGTCCTGCTGCTCACTGCGGGGTGGACGACACACTGAACAGAGGGCCACCTGTTACAGAGGCCCACACGACACTGGGAGAGACTCACACTGCACACAGATAAAGCTTTTACAGAGGACCACTTCACATTGTGAGAGATTCCCACCATACTCAGGGATACTTCTTCCATCGTGCGACTCCTCACTGACAGGGACACACTTTGTACACAGGAACAACTGCTACAGAGGACGACTCCACACTGGGAGAGACGCACACTGTGCAGAGGAACACCTTTTACAGAGACAGCTCCAAACTGGGAGAGATTCCCACTATACACATGGATACCTGTTACAGTGTGTTCCCTGACTGGAAGATCCACACACTGTTAATAAGAGCACCTGTTACACAGGCCGACTCCACACTGGGAAATACACATACTGTACACAAGGACATTTGTTACACAGTGCGATCCCTGCACTGGGAGACACATACACTGCACATCGAGACAGATGAAGCAGTGGCCTTCGTCACAGTGGGACAGTATCCCACTTCTACAGAGGGACACCTGTTACAGAGACCCATTCCACACTGGGATAGGCTCCCACGATAAGAAGGGACACTTGTTACAGGGTCCTACTGCTGACTGAAAAGGGCATGTACTGTACAGAGATACACGTGTCACAGAGGCCAAAACATACTGGGAGGGTCTCACAGATTATACAGTGTTTGGGGGAGGCGACGGCAGAGTGATATTGTCACTGGACTAGTAACCCAGCGACCTGGGGTATTGCTCTGGGGGCATGGGTTCGAATCCCAACACAGCAAAAAAAATAGAAATTGAATTCAATTAATAAATCTGGAATTAAAAGCTAATCTAATGGTGGCCATGAAACCATTGTCGATTGTTGTAAAAACCCATCTGTTTCACTCATGCCCTTTCGGGAAAAGAAATCTGCTGTCCTTTCCTGGCCTGGCCTACATGTGACTCCAGACACACAGCAATGTGGTTGACTCTTAAATGCCCTCTGAAATAGCCTAGCAAGCCACTCAGTTATACCCAGCCGCTACAAAGTCAATAAAGAATGAAACCAGCTGGACTACCCAGCATTCAGCTGGGCACTGGAAATAACAATGGCAATCCCGGCCCTGTCGACCCCGCAAAGTCCTCCTTAATAACATCTGGGGGCTTATGCCAAAGTTGGGAGAACTGTCCCACAGAGTAGTCAAGCAACAGCCTGACACAGTCATACTCAGTCCTTGATCAGACTGAATTTCTTTGGGCAAGCGGTACACAATTAGGCGAGTCCCTCAACTATGGATTAGACAGTAATTGTCCCTCAGGGTATGGAATCTGGGAATCAGCTGGATATATCCCTGATGGTTGAAAGATATTGATAGCCTGTCCTGGGTTTTGGGGAGGGATCCCACACAATCAATTAGAACTCTACTGAAAGGTTCATGGAAAGCAGGAATGGCGATCAATGGAGCAGGTTTGATTGCAGGTTGTAGTTTCCCAACAACCTGGCAAGCATTGCAAAAGTTAACCACATCATTGTGGATTCCAGAGACTTCCTGCACATGACAGCAGTGGTTCAAGAAGGCTTCTCAAGGGCAATTAAGGATGGGCAATAAATGCTGGCCTAGCGATCGATACCCACATCCCATGAATGAATATAAAAAACCCTGATGACTCAAAGATATGAAAGTACGTTGTGAAGAGGACACAAGGAGGCTACAAAGGGATAAAGGTACATTCAGCGAGTGGGCAAAGTCTGGCAAATGGAGTAAATGTGGCTAAGTGTGAAATTGTCCATTTTGGCAGGAAGAATAAACAATAAGCATATTATCTATTAAATGGTGAGAGATGGCACAGCTCTGAGATGCAGAGGGATCTGGGTGTCCTAGTGCACGAATCACAAAAGGTTAGTATGCAGGTACAGGAGGTAATTAGGGCAGCTAATAAAATATCATCGTTCCAAGAGGAATTGAATATAAAAGTAGGGAGGTTATGCTTCATTTGTGCAGGGCATTGGTGAGACCACATCTGGAGGACTGTGTACAGTACTGGTTTCCTTGTTTAAGGAAGGATGTAAATGCATTGAAAGCATTTCATGAAGGTTTACTAGATTGATAGCTGGAATGGCTGTGTTGTCTTCTGAGGAAAGGTTGGACAGGCTAGGCTTGCATCTGTTGGAGTTTAGAAGAGTAAGAGGCGACTTGATTGAAACATACAAGATTCTGACGGGTCTTGACAGGGTGGATGTGGAAAGAATGTTTCCTCTTGTTGGAGAATCTAGAACCAGGGGGTCACTGTTTAAAAATATGGTGTCACCCATTTAAGACTGAGAAAAGGAGATTTATTTCTCTATCAGAGGGTCGTGAGTTGTTGGAACGCTCCTCCATGAATGGCAGTGGAAGCAGTATTTGAATGTTATAAGGCAGATGTAGATAGATTCTTGATTAAGCAAAGGGGGAAGGTTATTTGGGATAGGTGGGAATGTGGGGTTAAGGATACAATCAGATCAGCCATGATGTCATTGAATAAGACATTTCAGTAAGAACAGAGAAGATAGTAAAAGGGGGGGGGGTGGCATTGTTAATCAAGGAGAGTATTACGGCGGCAGAAAGGACGTTTGAGGACTCGTTTACTGAGGTAGTATGTGCCGAGGTTAGAAACAGGAGAGGAGAGGTCACCCTGTTGGGAGTTTTCTTTAGACCTCCGAATAGTTCCAGAGATGTAGAGGAAAGGATAGCGAAGATGATTCTCGACAGGAGCGAGAGTAACAGGGTAGTTGTTATGGGGGACTTTAACTTTCCAAATATTGACTGGAAATACTATAGTTCGAGTACTTTAGATGGATCAGTTTTTGTCCAGTGTGTGCAGGAGGGTTTTCTGACACAGTATGTAGACAGGCCAACCAGGGGCGATGCCACATTGGATTTGGTACTGGGTAATGAACCCGGCCAGGTGTTAGATTTAGGTATAGGTGAGCACTTTGGTGACAGTGATAACAATTCGGTTAAGTTTACCTTAGCGATGGGCAGGGACAGGTATATACCGCAGGGCAAGTATTATAGCTGGGGGAAAGGAAATTATGATGCAATTAGGCAAGATTTAGGATGCGTAGGATGGGGAAGGAAACTGCAGGGGATGGGCATAATCGAAATGTGGAGCTTATTCAGGGAGCAGCTGCAACGTGTCCTTGATAAGTATGTACCTGTGAGGCAGGGCGGAAGTTTTCGAGCGAGGGAGCCGCACTTTACTAAAGAAGTTGAAGGGCTTGTCAAGAGGAAGAAGAAGTCTTATGTTTGGATGAGACGTGAAGGCTCAGTTAGTGCGCTTGAGAGTTACAAGCTAGCCAGGAAGGATCTAAACGGAGAGCAAAGAAGAGCGAGGAGAGGACACGAGAAGTCATTGGCGGATAGGATCAAGGAAAACCCTAAGGCTTTCTATAGGTATATCAGGAATAAAAGAATTGACTAGAGTTAGATTAGGGCCAATCAAGGATAGTAGTGGGAAGTTGTTTGTGGAATCAGAGGAGATAGGGGAAGTGTTAAATGAATATTTTTCGTCAGTATTTACAGTAGAGAAAGAAAATGTTGTCGAGGAGAATACTGAGATTCAGACTAATAGGCTAGATGGGATTGAGGTTCACAAGGAGGAGCTGTTAGCAATTTTGGAACGTGAGAAAATAGATAAGTCCCCTGGGCCAAATGGGATTTATCCTAGGATTCTCTGGGAAGCCAGGGAGGAGATTGCAGAGCCTTTGTCCTTGATCTTTATGTCGTCATTGTCGACAGGAATAGTGCCGGAAGACTGGAGGATAGCAAATGTTGTCCCCTTGTTCAAGAAGGGGAGTAGAGACAGCTCTGGTAATTATAGACCTGTGAGCCTTACTTCGGTTGTGGGTAAAATGTTGGAAAAGATTATAAGAGACAGGATTTATAATCATCTTGAAAAGAATAAGTTCATTAGCGATAGTCAGCAAGGTTTTGTGAAGGGTAGGTCGTGCCTCACAAACCTTATTGAGTTTTTCGAGAAGGTGACCAAACAGGTGGATAACGGTAAAGCCATGGATGTGGTGTATATGGATTTCAGTAAGGCGTTTGATAAGGTTCCCCATGGTAGGCTACTGCAGAAAATATGGAAGTATGGGATTGAAGGTGATTTAGAGCTTTGGATCAGAAATTGGCGAGCTGAAAGAAGACAGAGGGTTGTATTTGATGGCAAATTTTCATCCTGGAGTTTAGTTACTACTGGTGTACCGCAAGGATCTGTTTTGGGGCCACTGCTGTTTGTCATTTTTATAAAAGACCTGGAAGAGGGTGTAGAAGGGTGGGTTAGTAAATTTGCGGATGACATGAAGGTCTGTGGAGTTGTGGATAGTGCTGAAGGATGTTGTAGGTTACAGAGGGACATAGATAGGCTGCAGAGCTGGGCTGAGAGATGGCAAATGGAGTTTAATGCGGAAATGTGTGAGGTGATTCACTTTGGAAGGAGTAACAGGAATGCCGAGTACTGGGCTAATGGGAAGATTCTTGGTAGTGTAGATAAACAGAGAGATCTTGGTGTCCAGGTACATAAATCCCTGAAAGTTGCTACCCAGGTTAATAGGGCTGTTAAGAAGGCATATGGTGTGTTAGCTTTTACTGGTAGGGGGATCGAGTTTCGTAGCCACGAGGTCATGCTGCAGTTGTACAAAACTCTGGTGCGGCCGCACCTGGAGTATTGCGTGCAGTTCTGGTCACCGCATTATCGGAAGGATGTGGAGGCTTTGGAAAGGGTGCAGAGGAGATTTACTAGGATGTTGCCTGGTATGGAGGGAAGGTCTTACGAGGAAAGGCTGAGGGACTTGAGGTTGTTTTCGTTGGAGAGAAGGAGGAGGAGAGGTGACTTAATAGAGACATATAAGATAATCAGAGGGTTATATAGGGTGGATAGTGATAGTCTTTTTCCTCGGATGGTGATGGCAAACACGAGGGGATATAGCTTTAAGTTGAGGGGTGATAGATATAGGACAGATGTCAGAGGTAGTTTCTTTACTCAGAGAGTAGTAGGGGCGTGGAACGCCCTGCCTGCAACAGTAGTAGACTCGCCAACTTTAAGGGCATTTAAGTGGTCATTGGATAGACATATGGATGAAAATGGAATAGTGTAGGTCAGATGGTTTCACAGGTCGGCGCAACATCGAGGGCCGAAGGGCCTGTACTGCGCTGTAATGTTCTATGTCTATGAATAGTGGAGCAGGCATGAGTGTCCGAGTGGCCTGCTCCTGTCCCTAATTCGTCTGTTCTAATATTTCTATGTATGAAGGTTGTGGATGGGGTTCCAATTCTGCAGGCTCCTTTGTCCTGGATGTTGTCAAGCTTCTCGAGTGTTGCTGGTGTTGCACCAATCCAGGCAAGTGGAAAGAATTCCATATTGGAAACATAGAAAATAGCAGCAAGAGTAGGCCATTCGGCCCTTCGATCCTGCACTGCCATTCATTGTGATCAAATAGTCTTGTGTTGTAGCTTCACCATGTTGACACCTTATTTTGAGGTATACCTGGTGCTGCTGCTGGCATGCGCTCCTGTACTCTTCATTGAACCAGGGTTGGTCTCCTGGCTTGATGGTAATGGTAGAGTGGGGGATATGCCGGGCCATGAGGTTACAGGTTGTGGTTGAATATAATTCTGCTGCTGCTGATGGACCACAGCGCCTCATGGATGCCCAAATTTGAGTTGCTAGATCTGTTTGAAATCTATCCCATTTAGCATGGTGGTAGTGCCACATAACACCACAGTGAGTATCCTCAATGTGAAGACGGGACTTCATCTCCACAAGGACTGTGTGGTGGTCACTCCTACCAATACTGTCATGGACAGATGCATCTGTGACAGGTAGATTGGTGAGGACTTGGTCAAGTAGGTGTTTCCCTCTTGTTGGTTCCCTCACAGACCCAGTCTAACAGCTTTGTCATTCAGAACTTGCCGCTACTGTACATTAAAGTCCCCCACCAAGAATACATTCTGTGCCCTTGCTACCCTTAGTGCTTCTTCCAAGTGGTACTCAATGTAGAAAACTACTGATTCACCGGCCGGTGGAGGTGATTGTGGGGGGAGGGGGGGGCAGTAGGTGGTAATTATCAGGAGGTTTCCTTGCCCATGTTTGACCTGATGCCATGAGACTTCATGGGGTCCCAAGTCAATGTTTTGACGACACTCTCCCGCCTGTCTACCACTGCTGCACCACTTCTGGTGGGACAAGACATACCCACCGATGGTGATGATGGTGGCTGCAAATGATTCCCTGAGGATGACAATGTCAGGTTGTTGCTTGACTATTCTGTGGGACAGCTCTCCCAATTTTGGCACAAGCCCACTGATGTTACTCAGAAGGACTTTGCAGGCTTGCCAGGGCTGGGTTTGCCATTGTCAATGTCGGGTGGTCCGTCCGGTTTCATTCCTTTCCTTCTGCTTTGTAGGGGTTTGATGCAACTGAGTGGCTTGCTTGGCCGTTTTCATAGGGCAGGGCATTTAAGGGTCAACCACATTACTGTGGGTTTGGAGTCACGTGCAGGTCAGACGAGCGGAGGACAACAGGTTTCCTTCCCTAAAGGGCATTACTGACAACAATCGACACTGGTTTCATGGTCACCATTAGACTAAATTTCTTAATTCCAGGTTGATGATTTGCATTCAAATTTCACAATTTGCCATGGTGGGATTCAAACCGATGTCCCCCGAGCATTGGCCTAGGCTGCTGAATTAATAGCCCAGTGATATTACCGCTATGACATTGCCTCCCGTACTAGTCACAGCCTGTCAAACTGAAAATTACCCATTTATTCCCACTCGCTGTTTTCTGTCCATTAACCAATTTCCAGTTCATGCCAGTTTCTTACCCCTAATCCCATGTGCTCTAATTTTGCTTGCTTACCTCCTGTGTGTGACCTTATCAAAAGCCTTCTGAAATTCCAAATACACCACATCCACTGGCTGCCCCTTATTATTAGTTACATCCTCAAAAAACTCTGACATGTTTGTCAAACATTATTTCATTTTCGTAAATCCATGTTGACTTTGCCCAGTCCTACCATCATACTCTAAGTGTCCAGTTATCACATCCTTAATAATCGATTGTTGCATTTTCTCTGCGACTGATGCACTGCTAACAGGTCTGTCGTTCCCCATTTACTCTCTCTCTCTTTCTTAGATAGTGGGGTTACATCTGCTACCTTCCAATCTTCAGGTACCACTCCAGAATTTATCGCATTTTGGAAGAAGATCACCAATGCTTTCACTATCTCTGTACCATCTCTTTCAATATTCTGTGTTGTAGATCAACAGGTACAGGGGACTTATTAATCGGTGACAAGGGTGTGGTGTTTGAGGTGGGGACAAAGCTGGAGGTTTTGCTCCCCCCAGTGTTTAATTGCAGGAAATTTCAGCTCATGTAAAGCACGCTGTTACAGTGTGATAACACAGAAGCAGTGGAGGGTCTGGAGAGATGGTGGAGAGCTGGAACTGGATATTGTCAGCACACATGTGGAATCTGACCCCATGTCTGTAGATGATGTCACCAATGGGCAGTATGTTTTTTATTTTTTTATTTTTATTTAGAGATACAGCACTGAAACAGGCCCTTCGGCCCACCGAGTCTGTGCCGACCAACAACCACCCATTTATACTAACCATACACTAACCCCATATTCTCTACCACATCCCCACTATTCTCCTACCACCTACCTACACTAGGGGCAATTTTACAATGGCCAATTTACCTATCAACCTGCAAGTCCTTTGGAGGTGGGAGGAAACCGGAGGAAACCCACGCAGACACAGGGAGAACTTGCAAACTCCACACAGGCAGTACCCAGAATCGAACCCGGGTCGCTGGAGCTGTGAGGCTGCGGTGCTAACCACTGCGCCACTGTGCCGCCCAGATGTAGATGAGGAAGAAGAGGGAACAAGAATGGGAAGTTCATGGTCTCCAGAGCTAATGGTCCTGGTGTGGGAAGAGAAGCCATTGTTGGATATTCTTTGACTGCAATCAGATCAGTAAGAAATGAACAAAGCGAGGGCAGGTCCATGAAGCAGGTCAGCGTCAGAGGTATGGAGAGATCACAGTTGTGTTTGCTGCAGGTTTGGAGGAAGGGTGGAGATGGGGAGGGGTGAGGAGATGGTGGAAGTTTAATCCAAGAATAATCATTTTAAATTGAAGACATTTCTGCCCTGGAACCCAAAGCAGGCCGGAGAGGTGAGGGTGATGTGTGAGCGGGACATGGTGAGGGCTGGAAATGAACAGAAGAGTTTTGGATGAGTTAACATTGATGGAAGGTTGAGGTTGGGTGGCGTCAGGAGTGAACTGGAAGAATGGAGCCAGGGGGCAACATTGTTCTTATTTTACTGGTGCCATTGTAGAATAAGCAAGTAAACATCTATTGTAAAATAGCAGAGAGAGCAGCGTCAATGGGACACGTTTAGTGTCCGCCCCCTAATATCACTCACCATGATTTTTAGGCTGTAATCCTGATTGTTGACTTTAACTATCCACGTGTTAGAGACTCAAAGTTCATAATTCTAACCAGGGAACTGCAGTAACAGAGTGTAACGGGTCTGCTTGTGTTCCTGAATTCAGTGTAGAATGCAGTGAAATCTGTAGCATTTATTATTGAATCAACAAACACGAACATGGTCAATACAATTAAATACAATCTGTAAATGAAGCTATTCATTATTGTGTGACCAATCTTGTATGGTTATAGCTTACAATGTTCAGTTTTATTTCTGAGAGAGGCTAACTAAGATAATGTCCTGGAATTTGGGTTGGTTGTGATTTATCCACGAAATTATTTACAACTGAGTTAAAGCTGCTAATGTAAGGTGTTTGTTCAAGTAAGTGTCACTGATTGCAATTATCAGGGGTATAACCATGTCAGTGGAGACCTATCCCCTGTATAAAATCAGGACTCATTCGAATAGATCAGCTCAGAGTGCCTGGCACAACTTTGAGTTCCCTGACCCACATCCGTCACTGCTTCTCACAGAAATGGGATATCCTACAATCCATCAGATAGAAAACAGTTACTATCCTATTCTTGCAGCTGTTGGAGTTCCTGGTAAGCTGATATCTCAGTTATTAATGCTGTAAATCGGTGTTAACTGCACTACTGTATTCAGCATTATTTCTCACTGCGTGTTTTCCTGTGATTCTCGCTGTAGATCAGGGGAATGGGACTGACTGGATTGCTCTACAGAGATCCAATGTGGACTATTGGGCCGAATGTCTGCCTTCAGTGCCGTAATGACTGTGTGACTATATTCACAGAGGCTTCAACATTGAACTAAAACTGAGAATAGCATCATTGAACACTGGGCAGGTGAACAGAATGCAGTCGCAAGATTATTTTTCATTCTATAATGGGGTGTGGGCGTTGCTAGTAAGGCCAGCATTTGCTGCCCCTACCCCAGTTGCCCTTGACAACGGAATGGCTCGCTAGGCCATTTCAGACGTCAGTTAAGAGTCAACCACATTGGTGTGGGTTTGGAGTCACATGTAGACCCCCGCCCCCCCAACCAGGTAAGGACGGAAGATTACCTTCATTAAAAAACATTAGTGAATAAAGAAATATTGGAAAACAATCATCAAGAAAGAGATTGCACAGAGGAAGTTGAGAGAAGGAAAGAGAGAAGGAGAAGGGAGAATGAAGGAGAGACAGAGTGAGAGATAGCCAGAAAGAAAGAGAGAGAAGCAGCGGCACAAATAATTCACAAGCATAATCTGCTCGAATTTCCTGAACAGTTGGTGAGAGAAACTGTGAGTTGAACATATTATCAGATTGGATGAAAGGTCAATGTCCCGGAATATTGTCTCTGTTTCTTTCCCCACAGACGCTGCAGATCTGCAGAGCTTTTTCATCACTTTCTGTTTTTATTTCAGATTTCCAGCATCCTCAATATTTTGCATTGGTATTTGGCGTGGTTTATTGTTGGTCTCATTTCCTGTGTGTTTATCCCGGTCACGTGCATAGTCTGCTTTATTGGAAGGTCCTTTCCCTTTCTCGCTGACTATCTAAATAAACAGAACAGAATCAGTTATTCACTGATGCTGATGCATCATTTAAATACTGTGCTTCACAATTTTTCTGATCCCCGACTTCAATAAAAGGTGCGACTGATTTCAGGAATACATTTAAATTCCAATCTAATTAAATGTACAAAACAAAATGTGTTGAATACAATGAATTGTTCTCTCACACCAATTACCAGAGAGATTAACTGAGCGGTGTTACTGGGATCTACTGCTCTCTTAAACCAGAGCAACAAGCCAGCTGCACCTCCCCATGTTCCCAGATCTTCCTGGCCTGCAGCCTGGAGCCCAAATCCCGATTTCATCTGCTGGGATCCTGCTCTATAAAACCTTCTCCCATCTCCACCAGCACTGCACCCTCACTCAGCCCTTTCCAGTACATCCAGTACTGACTTTCTCCACTTTCTGTATCAACTTCCTAAGTAAATGAATCAATTTGTACCGTTTGATGCAGCAACAAGGCTGGAAGTTTTAACCCACAGCCTGTCAAACGGTTGCTTTGGCTCCAGATCTGATCAGCAATTTCTCTGCTTCCTTTTTCTCTCTCTTCCAGTTAACTTGGTGGCCATTGTGATCCTGTCCCGAGGAAAGTGCGGTCTCTCCAAGTGTATCTCTTGCTACCTGGTGGGAATGGCAGTTGCCGATCTGCTGGTCGTTATCTCCGATCCCATATTGGGATGGATTGTTTGGATTTATTTCCGAGATTCATTCCTGAGAATTACTCCCTTGTGTTGTCTCATTAACTTCCTCGTTTTTGCAGCCACGATGGTTTCTGTCTGGCTCACAGTCGCTTTCACCTTTGATCGATTTGTGGCCATTTGTTGTGAGAAGCTGAAAACAAAATATTGCACCAAGAAAACAGCGGCTGTGGTTGTAGGAACAGTGAGTGTGCTGAGCTGCTTTGAGTCTGTCCCCTGGTATTTTACATATGAACCGCAATATATAATTGATAATGTTCCCTGGAAGTGTGTCACTAAGCCAAGCTTCCATACTTCCCCGGCCTGGAGGTCATTTGAACTGTTTAACCGAATTTTAACCCCTTGTGTCCCGTTCATTCTGATTTTGCTGCTCAATATTATGACGGTCAGACGTATTTTATTGACCAGTAGAGTCCGCAAGGGGCTCCGGGGTCACAGCAATGAAGAGAATCACAAGGACCCAGAGATGGAAAACCGAATGAAATCCATCATTTTACTCTTCAGTATATCTGGCAGTTTTATATTGTTATGGGTGACCCAGGTCGTGTATACTATTTACCGACGAATTACAAATATCCGGTCTTATTCGTCCTTCACTGACCCTCGCCTCATCACAGAACGCACGGCAAGGATGCTGCAGCTGCTCAGTTCCTGCACCAACACATGTATTTACACTGTGACCCAGAGTAAATTCAGAGAGGAGCTGAAGAAGGTGGTGAAATACCCTCTCAATCTCATTGTTAAATTAGTTTCAGCATAGAAAGATTCGACGGTTTCAAATGCTGGAACTAAATCCCGTTTCAGATTCCATTCCCTGCAGTTCCCATGGTTTAGAAATGACATTTTACATTAACAGCACAGAACCCTGAAATTATCCAAAACCTGATTCGGATATATTTTATTGACAACTTAACCTTTTTTATTCATTTGGTTTTTTGTGTGTGTGTATGTGGGATGCGGGCGTCGCTGGCTCGGCCTGCATTTATTGCCCATCCCTAATATCCCTTGAACGAAGTGGTTTGCTAGGCCATTTCAGAGGGCAGTTCAGAGTCAACCACATTGCTGTGGGTCTGGAGTCACAGGTAAGGATGGCAGATTTCACCCCTAAACGACATTAGTGAACCATATGGGTTTTTACAATAATCAGCAATGGTTTCATAGCCTTTTTCTTGTTGGGGCGGGAATTGGTCTGCAGAGGATTCATGCTTAGATTCATAATGGCATTTTTTAAAATATCTGTTGAGTATTTTAATTTAATGTAATTCTTGATTATGCAATTCACTAATTCAAATTCACCCGATAAATGTTTGGTTCATACAAGGTAGAAGCCAAAGATGGACTCTCAAATAGTAAACTAGAAGGGAAAGTTTATTTTGACAGGAAACGGGGCATATTTATCAATACAAAACAGTCTTTTACAGCTTTAATCAAGTAATGAAGCTGATACAGATTTGTAACATTCCTCAAGTTGCTTCTTTGGCGGCAATTCTTTCAAATTCTACCTTTGGAAGTATTCAGTACGTGACTAGCTAGCAAAGATGTCATTCTGAGCCTTTACTTTGATCCCTTTTTGGATATCAGACCTTGTGGTTTGCCCGATGGTTGGTCCTATGATGTCAGTTATTATCCTACTGTAAATGGGGCTTAACTGATAAAAACATTTGCCAATAATTGAGATAAAAACCTGTGAAAAGTTCTATTCATTCTGCTTGTTATCTCCTTGGACAGTATGAGTTTACACAGAAATTGATTCTTTGTTAGCCAAGCCATTGATTGTTATCAGGGTCACGAACAACTCTCAGCAGATATTACCCTCTTTGCCCCCAATAGGCCCCATGCCACCTCTTACTACTCACTCACTATTTACTTGCCCGTAAAATATTTTGGGGTTTCCTTTTTATGTTAACTGCCATTCTGTTCTCATTGTCCCTTTGCCCATCATATGTTCCTCTTCACTTCCCCTCTCAACCTATTATATTTGACGTGGTTCTCACTTGAATTCATGACATGCATCAAACACGCTTTGTTTTTGTTCCATCATATTCTCTATCTCCCTCGTCATCCAAGGAGCCCTGCATTTATTTTGCTCCCCATTGAAATGTAGCCTGTACCCGAAACATCTCTTCCTTAAAGATCAGCCATTGCTCTGTTCCAGTTTTCACTGTCGAATTTGGTTCCATTTTAACATTGCGAGATCCCCTCTAATCCCATTGAAGTTCACCCTCTTCCACTTTAGAAGTTCGACTTTAGATTGTTCCTTGCTCTTTTCCATTGCTAAGCTAAAGCCTATGATATGATGATCACTTTTACCATTGTTCCATCACAGATACTTGGTCTGGTTGGTCACCTCATTCCCCATCACCAGATTCAGCAATGCTTCCTTCGGAGTTGAACCGAGAACATACTGTTCAAGGACGTTCTCCTGAACACATTTCAGAAATTCCTGCCCCAGCTTACCTTCGACTTTAACAATAGCCCATTTGATATTTGGGTATTTAATATGATCAGTCTCCAGTTCTTGCCCATCTCTCTGATTTCCTTGCAGATTTGCTCCTCTACCTCTCTCTCATTACTTGGAGGCCCATACATTACACCCAGTTGCAGAATCATTCCAGTGTTTGCTCTTCAACACTAACCAAATGGATTCTGCCCTTGCCCCCTCAGGGACATCCTCTCTCTCCAACACTACAATGTCTTCTCTAATCAGTACTGCTACCCCACCTCCCTTTTTCCCTTCCCCATCTTTTCTGAACGCTTTGCATCACTGAATATTACATGCCCAGTCCTCACCATTCTCGACCACGTTTCCTTTACTGCCACTACATCATATTCCCACACAGCTATTTGTGCTTGTAGCTCAACAACCATATTTACCACACTTTCTGTGCTGATATATATGCATACTAAACCGCCTTTGTATTCCTCGTAGTCTTTCTTAAGTCTTCTATCTAATGTGGTACTACTTCATTCTCTTGTACTATCCAATATTATCACTTCATGCACCTCATTCCTCTTTACTACTTCAATATGCTGGTGCCCATCTCCCTGCCAGTTTAGTTTAAGCCCTCCCTAACCACACCAGTGGACTTTCCCGTGAGGACATTGGTCTTTGTCTTGTTGCGATGCAACCCGTTCCTTTTAATAGGTGCCTCCTGTCCCAGAATTGGTCCCAATGCCCCAAGAATCTGAAACCCCTACCCCCCCCCCACCCCGTACCTCGCCTTAAGCCACACATTGATCCTCCCGAACTTCCTATTCCGACTGTCGCCAGTGCATGGCACTCAGAGTAACCCAGTGATTACTACATTCAAGAGTCTAATTTTTAATTTCCTCCCTAGTTCCTGACAGAAACACCTGTCTATTCCCTGTAACAACTGTATTTCTACTCTTTTCTGCTCCCTCCTGTACAGTTACTTGCCCATTGTACAGTTACTTGTCCATTGGTGCCATGATTTGGACTGCACTCCTTCAAGGTATCGTCACTCCCAGCAGTCTACAGTGCTGAGTACTGGTTTGAGCAGGCACACACCCCAAAGATTCCTGCATCTTCCTAGTCTTGCAGATATCCATCCACCATGCCTTTGGCATGATCACCGCCAGTAAAGTACGATCCAAGCAACTCTCCTCCTTCCTGATGCTCTGCAGTGACTCCAGCTGCCACCCAAGCTCAGAAACCCTGAGCTCCAGCTCAAGCAACAGGAGACAATTCCTATACACGTGGTTCCTCCAAAAGATATGAAGTGTTTCATTACCCTGTCCTGCACCCTGTCTGCCCCTCTCTCTTTCACTTTCTCCCCATGTCTGCCCCTCTCGCTTTCTCTCTCTGTCCTTCTGTCTCTCTCACTCTCCATTTCTGCCCCTCCTTCTCCCTCCTTCTCTCTCCACCTCTGTTGCTCAATTAATGTCAATCTTTGCCCCTCATTCTCCGTCTCCATCTCTCTCTCCTTATCTCTTGTCTCTCTCTCTCTCACTCTCCATCTCAGTCCCTGACTCGCTCTCGCCATCTCTGTCTCCCTTTCTGTCTCTCTCTGTCACTTCCTCCTCTGCCTCTCTCTATCTCTCTACCTCTCTCTCGATCTCTGTCCCTCTGTTTTGCTTTCCATCTGGATCCCCTGCCTCTCTCTCCCTGTCTTTGTCCCTCTGTCTCTGTCTCTCTCTCTCTGTCCCTCTCTCTCTCTCTATGCCTTTGTTCTCGACTTCTCTTTCCCTCTGTCGCTCTTGATCCCTCACTTTTTCCATCTCAATCCCTCTTTCTCTTCCATCTCGGTCCCTCTGTCTCACATTCTCATTTCTGTCCATCTGACTCTCTACATCCCTGTCATTCTCTCTCCTATAACTATGCCTCTCTCTATCCTTTCCTCCTTTTCCCTCTATTTTTCTCTCGTCTCTATCTATCTATGTCCCTCTCTCCCCATTTCTCTCCCCTACTCTCTTTTTCAGTCTCCATGTCTGCCTCTCTCTCTCTTTCCCTCTCTCTCTCTATCCATCTCTGCCCCTGTCTCATTCTCTCCATCTCCTTCTCTCCGATACTCTCCCTATCCATGTCCACCAGCCTCCCTTTAAATAACTGCCTTTTGCCCTCTTTTTACATCTGCCTGTCTCTCACCAAACCTGTACATCTATCTCTCCTTCCATGTCTGTCTCTCCTTCCATGTCTGTCTCTCACTCTCTCGCCATGTCTGGCTGTCTCTCTCCTTCCACTTCTGTTTCTCTTCATCTCTGGATCCTTTGTTTCTCACCAGATCTATGTGGTCATCACTGGCAAGGCCATTATTTGTTGCCAATCCCTAATTGCCCCGACACACATAAGAACATAAGAACTAGGAGCAGGAGTAGGCAATCCAGCCCCTCGAGCCTGCTCCGCCATTCAATACGACCGTGGCTGATCTCATCTCAGCCTCAACTCCACTTACCTGCCCGTTCTCGATAAACCTTCAACCTATTTCGAATTAAAAAATCTGTCTCTTTCCTCCTTAAATTTCCTCAATGTCCCAGCATCCACCGCACTCTGGGATAATGAATTCCACAGATTCACGACCCTTTGAGCGAAGTAATTTCTCCTCATCTCTTTTTTAAATCTGCTACTCCTTATCCTAAAATGATGACCTCTCGTTCTAGATTGCCCCACCAAGAGGAAACATCTTCTTTACGTCTACTTTGTCAATCCCCTTAATCACCTTGTATACCTCAATTAGATCTCCTCTCATTCGTCTAAACTCTAGAAAGTAAAGGCCTAAAGTGCTCAATCTCTCTTCATAAGACAAACCTCCCCCATCTCTGGGATCAATCTAGTGAACCTCCTCTGAACTGCGTCCAATGCAACTACATCCTTTCTCAAGTAAGGGGACCAAAATTGTACCCAATACCCCAAGTGAATTCTCACTAATGACTTGCACAGTTGCAGCAACACTTCTCTACTTTTATACTCTATCCCTTTAGCAATAAATGCAAAATTTCATCTGCCTTCCTTATCACCTGCTGTACCTGCAAACTAGTTTTCTGCGATTCATGCACGAGGACACCCAGATCCCTCTGCACCGAAGCACTCTGAAGTTTCTCTCCATTTAGATAATAATTAGAACAGAGAACATAGAACATTACAGCGCAGTACAGGCCCTTCAGCCCTCGATGTTGCGCCGACCTGTGAAACCATCTGACCTACACTATTCCATTTTCATCCATATGTCTATCCAATGACCTCTTAAATGTCCTTAAAGTTGGCGAGTCTACTATTGTTGCAGGCAGGGCGTTCCACGCCCCTAATACTCTCTGTGTAAAGAAACTACCTCTGACATCTGTCCTGTATCTATCACCCCTTAACTTAAAGCTATGTCCCCTCGTGTTTGCCATCACCATCCGAGGAAAAAGGCTCTCACTATCCACCCTGTCCAACCCTCTGATGATCTTATATGTCTCTATTAAGTCACCTCTCCTCCTCCTCTCTCTAACGAAAACAACCTCAAGTCCCTCAGCCTTTCCTCGTAAGACCTTCCCTCCATACCAGGCAACATCCTAGTAAATCTCCTCTCCTTTTCCAAAGCTTCCACATCCTTCCTATAATGCGGTGACCAGAACTGCACACAATACTCCACTTGCGGCCACACCAGAGTTCTGTACAGCTGCAGCATGACCTCGTGGCTCCTAAACACGATCCCCCTACTAATAAAAGCTAACACAATACATGCCTTCTTAACAGCTTTATTAATCTGGGTGGCAACTTTCAGGGATTTATGTACCTGGACACTAAGATCTCTCTGCTCATCTACACTACAAAGAATCTTCCCATTAGCCCAGTATTCTGCAATCCTGTTACTCCTTCCGAAGTGAATCACCTCACACTTTTCCGCATTAAACTCCAATTACCATCTCTCAGCCCAGCTCTGCAGCCTATCTATGTCCCTCTGTAACCTGCAACATCCTTCGGCACTATCCACAACTCCACCGACCGTCGTGTCATCCGCAAAATTACTAACCCACCCTTCTACACCCTCATCCAGGTCATTTATAAAAATGACAAACAGCAGTGCCCCAAAACAGATCCTTGCGGTACACCACAAGAAACTATACTCCAGGATGAACATTTACCATCAACCACCACCCTCTGTCTTCTTTCAGCTAGCAATTTCTGATCCAAAGCACTAATTCACCTTCAATACCATACTTCTGAATTTTCTGCAATAGCCTACCGTGGGGAACTTTATCAAACGCCTTACTGAAATCCATATAGACCACATCCACGGCTTTTCCCTCACCCACCTGTTTGGTCACCTTCTCGAAAAACTCAATAAGGTTTGTGAGGCACGACCTACCCGTCACAAAACCGTGCTGACTATCTCTAATGAACTTATTCTTTTCAAGATGATTATAAATGCTATCTCTTATAACCTTTTCCAACATTTTACCCACAACCGAAGTAAGGCTCACAGGTCTATAATTACCAGGGCTGTCTCTACTCCCCTTCTTGAACGAGGGGACAACATTTGCTATCCTCCAGTCTTCCGGCACTATTCCTGTCGACAATGACGACATAGAAATCAAGGACAAAGGCTCTGCAATCTCCTCCCTGGCTACCCAGAGAATCCTAGGATAAATCCCATCTGGCCCAGTGGACTTATCTATTTTCACACTTTCCAAAATTGCTAACAGCTCCTCCTTGTGAACCTCAATCCCATCTAGCCTAGTAGTCTGTATCTCAGTATTCTCCTCGACAACATTTTCTTTCTCTACTGTAAATACTGACGAAAAATATTCATTTAACACTTCCCCTATCTCCTCCGATTCCACACATAACTTCCCACTACGATCCTTGATTGGCCCTAACCTATCTCTGGTCTTTCTTTTATTCCTGATATACCTATAGAAAGCCTTAGGGTTTCCTTTGATCCGATCCGCCAATGCCTTCTCGTGTCCTCTCCTTGCACTTCTTATCTCTCCCTTTAGATCCTTCCTGGCTAGCTTGTAACTCTCAAGCGCCCTAACTGAGCCTTCACGTCTCATCCTAACATAAGCCTTCTTCTTCCTCTTGACAAGCGCTTCAACTTCTTCAGTAAACCACGGCTCCCTCTCTCGACAACTTCCTCCCTGCCTGACAGGTACATACTTATCAAGGACACGCAGTAGCTGCTCCTTGAATAAGCTCCACATTTCGATTGTGCCCATCCCCTGCAGTTTCCTTCCCCATCCTACGCATCCTAAATCTTGCCTAATCGCATCATAATTTCCTTTCCCCCAGCTATAATTCTTGCCCTGCTTTATATGCCTGTCTCTGCCCATCGCTAAGGTAAACCTAACCGAATTGTGATCACTATCACCAAAGTGCTCACCAACTTCTAAATCTAACACCTGGCCGGGTTCATTACCCAGTACCAAATCCAATGTGGCATCGCCCCTGGTTGGCCTGTCTACATACTGTGTCAGAAATTTACCTTTCTATTCTTCGGACCAAAATGGATAACCTCACACTTATCCACATTAAAATCCACCTGCCAAATTTTGGCCCATTTATCTCATCTATCCATATCCATTTGTAGATTTTTTATTTCTTTATTGCAACTTACTATCCCACATACTTTAGTGTCATCTGCAAATTTGGCGATAGTACCTTCTATCCCTGCATCCAAGTCATTTACATAGATTGTAAATAGTTGGGGCCCGAGGACCGAACCCTGTGGCACCCCACTAGTTACATCTTGCCAACCAGAAAAAGGCCCATTTATCCCGACTCTCTGTTTCCTTTTGGTTAGCCAATCCTCTATCCAAGCTAATAATTGCCCCAATACCTTGTGTATTAACCTTTTGTGCGGCACCTCATCAAATGCCTTCTGGAAGTCCAGATATATTACATCTACAGGAGCCTCATTATCCACTTTGCTTGTTTCAGCTTCGAAGAACTCTAGTAAATTATTCAAACATGATTTACCCTTCATAAAACCATGCTGACTCTGATGGATTGCGTTTTGACTTTCTAAATGTCCTTTTATTACTTCCTTTATAATGGATTCGCACAATTTCCCAACGACAGATGTTAAACCTTTCCCGCATCCAGAGAATTTTGGAATATTATAACCAATGGATCCACTATCTCCACTGCCACTTCCTTTAAGACGCTAGGATGTAGGCCATCAGGCCCTGGGGACATGTTTGCCTTCAACTCCAATAGATTACTCAGTACTTTTTCCCGAGTGATGAGGATTGTTCCAAGTTCCTCCCTTTCTATAACCTCTGCATTACTTGTTACTACTGGGATGGTACTCGTGTCCTCCACCATGAAAACTGAAGCAAAATACTGATTTAGTATCTCTGCTGTTTCTGTGTTCCCCACTATTAACTCCCCAGTCTCATCCTCCAATGGACTAACATTCACTTTAGCTACTCTATTCCCTTTTACTACTTAGAGAAGTTTTTGCTATCCGTTTTTATATTTTGCGCGAGTTTTCTTTCATAATTTACCTTTGTTGTTTTTATTACTTTTTTCGTAACCCTTTGTTGATCTTTAAAATTTTCCCAATCTTTCAGCCTGCCACTGCCCTTTGCAATATAGTATGCCTTAGTTTTTGTCTTTATGTTATCCTTAACTTCCTTGCTTAGCCATGGATGTTTTTTCCCCCTCCTAGAATCTTCCTTCCTCTCTGGAATATATTTTAGTTGGGATAAATTGAATATCGCCTTAAACATCTGCCACTGCTCATCAACTGTCCTACCTTGTAGTTTTCCTGCCCAGTCCACTAGGGCTAAATCTGTCCTCATGCCTATATAATTACCTTTGTTTAACTCCAGAACGCTCGTGTGGGACTCCAGCATCTCGCCCTCAAACTGAATTTGAAATTCTAGCATGCTATGATCACTTTTTCCTTGAGGATCCTTAACAATGAGGTCATTTATTAATCCCACCTCATTACACAACACCAAATCTAGAATAGCCTGCTCCCTGGTTGGTTCCACAACATATTGCTCCAAAAAATAATCTCTGATACATTCTCTCCTTCCAGGCTACCCTTGCCATATTGACTAACCCAGTCTATATGTCTATTAATATCACCCATGATTATTGCCATAGCTTTCTTACAAGCCCCCCAGTATTTCCTGGTTTATACTGTGCCCCACCACAGAAATACTATTTGTGGACATACAGATTACTCCCACCAGGGAATTCTTTCCCTTGCTATTTCTTATTTCTACCCAGACTGATTCTACATCTTGATTTCCAGTTCCTATATTGTTTCACACTACAGCACTGATCACTTCCTTTACTAACAAAACTACACCACCTCCTTTTCCTTTCTGTCTATCCTTCTGAAATAGTGAGTACCCTTGGATATTCAATTCTCAAACCTGGTTTCCCTGCAAACACGTCTCAGTTATCGCCACTAAATCATAGTCATTCGCCTCTATTTGCGCTGCCAACTCATTTATTTTATTTCCAATGCTTCGTGCATTCAGATGCAAAGCCTTTAAGTTTGTTCTATTATTACATTTCCCTACTCTTGTATGATTCCTTGGTGCAATATGACGTTCACACGTTCTGTCCCTTCCTTTTATTTTCTGGGAACAATCAGCCTCACCACTAACCTGCACTCCTACCTTCTCCTTTAACTTCCTGTTTTTCCATGCAACTGAACCCTCCCCCTCACTATACAAGGTGTTGTTGTTATTTGGACCTTTATTGCCATTCCTTCATTGTCACTGAGTAAAAATCCTGTAACTCCTTACCGAACAGCATTGTGGGAGCAACATCACCACACCAATGGTAACGGGTCAAGAAAGTGGCCGAGCTTCACCTTCTCTGCGGGCAACTGGTCATTCAGAATATATGTTGGTCTTGCTCGTGACGTCTAATATCCTGAGAATGAAATAAAAACAATGTGTATTTGTAAAATGGATTGAAAGCCTCTACAGAAATATTTGTTGCTAAGTCAATCCTCTTTTAGATTGTACAGACAATGTCTCTTTAATAACCTAATCTCCCCTTGACATTCCCACACTGGAAAGTGTTGGGCTGGACTGTGTTCACAGTTCTGGGGTTAAACTGAGCAGATTCTGCTGTATCTTCACTCCAGGTCAAAGTGATGGTACAAAAAACCTTTCCATTCTGATGAAGGCTCACTGATCTGAAATGTTAACTCTGCTTCTCTCTCCACAGATGCCCCCAGACCTGCAGAGTGTTTAATCCGCATGCGCGGGCACTGACCTGTCAATCACTGAAGCGCCACCGCCCCCGTGACGTCAGGAGGATAGCCGCGCATGCACTCTGCGCCCCGTTCAACTAAGATGGCGGCTATAACCTGCTTCGGTTCCCAGGAACAAATACCTCGGAGCTGCAAACCCGGGACATTAAGGTTCTTATTCGGGGATTGTGGCCTCCACCAGGTATTCTGAAGCCTCTCCGCCATCCCGCCGGCTCCATTCCTCCCCTGCTCCCCGCCGACTCTCACCCGCTGCAAAAGCGTCTCCTGCACAGTGCTAATCAAAGTGACACTGCGCATGCTCAGAAACCTGCCAGTCCCGCGCCTGCGCACTGGGCTCCTGTGATGTTCCAATGCATCTGCTGCCCTTGTCCAAGTTGGTTGAGGTGGAGATCCAGTAAAAACACGTGTCGCAAAAACACACGTAGTAAAAACATATAAGAACTTAGTTGAAACAAAGGGGATAGTCACACAGCAATTAAGTGTGCAAAGGCATAGGGATCTGGGCACACAGATGGCCAAGGAATTGTCGACAGTAAAGAAAAGACATGTTGATGATCCCAGACACTGTCCTTGCAGGGAGCAGATAAAGTTGTCGTCAGGGACACCAGACATGATTACACTCACAGTAGACAATGGGAAACTGGAAAGAAATGAACCAGGTTCTCACTGAGCCAAATAAGGAATTATCATTCTGTAATTGTACCAGACCCCGATGAGTTAGTAATGGGGAGGGTCTTGGATGCAAGATTGAACCCCCGACTGAAACTGAGGAAGGCACGAGAACCCCGGGGAAGAACACTCGAGAAGATACACCTGAGCCAAGGGCTCAGAGAACAGAAGAGCAGCTGCAAGTCCGAGACTGATCCCATCATGTCTTGACGGGTAGTATACTGAACAAGTTTGTGAGAGCTTGTACTTTGATGATTTAATGTGTGAATAAAATATTGATATACCTTTCACCAATCAGTTTCCTTGGATTCTTGAAGAGTAAGTGCAGATTACGCACAACAGAGGTCGTGGGTTTGGAAGGTGCTGTCTAAGGAACTTTGGTGCAATGCTGCAGTGCATCTTGCAGATGGTACACACTGCTGCCACTGTGCGTCGGTGGTGGAGGGAATGAATTTTTGTAGATGGGGTGCCAATTAAGTGGGCTGCTTTGACCTGGATGGTGTGGAGCCTCTTGAGTGTTATTGGAGCTGCACCCATCCAGGCAAGTGGAGAGTATTCCATCACACTCCTGACTTGTGCCTTGTAGATGGTGGACAGCCTTGGGGAGTCAGGAGGTCAGTTACTCACCGCAGGATTCCTAGCTTCTGACCTGCTCTTGTAGCCACGGTATTTATATGGCTACTCTGAGGCACAGTGTGGCTTTCGTGCAGAGAGATCGACTATTGACATGCTGTTCTCCCTTCGTCAGATACAGGAGAAATGTCGTGAACAACAGATGCCCCTCTACATTGCTTTCATTAATCTCACCAAAGCCTTTGACCTCGTCAGCAGACGTGGTCTCTTCAGACTACTAGAAAAGATCGGATGTCCACCAAAGCTACTAAGTATCATCACCTCATTCCATGACAATATGAAAGGCACAATTCAACATGGTGGCTCCTCATCAGAGCCCTTTCCTATCCTGTGTGGTGTGAAACAGGGCTGTGTTCTCGCACCCACACTTTTTGGGATTTTCTTCTCCCTGCTGCTTTCACATGCGTTCAAATCCTCTGAAGAAGGAATTTTCCTCCACACAAGATCAGGGGGCAGGTTGTTCAACCTTGCCCGTCTAAGAGCGAAGTCCAAAGTACGGAAAGTCCTCATCAGAGAACTCCTCTTTGCTGACGATGCTGCTTTAACATCTCACACTGAAGAATGCCTGCAGAGTCTCATCGACAGGTTTGCGTCTGCCTGCAATGAATTTGGCCTAACCATCAGCCTCAAGAAAACGAACATCATGGGGCAGGATGTCAGAAATGCTCCATCCATCAATATTGGCGACCACGCTCTGGAAGTGGTTCAAGAGTTCACCTACCTAGGCTCAACTATCACCAGTAACCTGTCTCTAGATGCAGAAATCAACAAGCGCATGGGTAAGGCTTCCACTGCTATGTCCAGACTGGCCAAGAGAGTGTGGGAAAATGGCGCACTGACACGGAACACAAAAGTCCGAGTGTATCAGGCCTGTGTCCTCAGTACCTTGCTCTACGGCAGCGAGGCCTGGACAACGTATGCCAGCCAAGAGCGACGTCTCAATTCATTCCATCTTCGCTGCCTTCGGAGAATACTTGGCATCAGGTGGCAGGACTATATCTCCAACACAGAAGTCCTTGAAGCGGCCAACACCCCCAGCTTATACACACTACTGAGTCAGCGGCGCTTGAGATGGCTTGGCCATGTGAGCCGCATGGAAGATGGCAGGATCCCCAAAGACACATTGTACAGCGAGCTCGCCACTGGTATCAGACCCACCGGCCGTCCATGTCTCCGTTATAAAGACGTCTGCAAACGCGACATGAAATCATGTGACATTGATCACAAGTCGTGGGAGTCAGTTGCCAGCATTCGCCAGAGCTGGCGGGCAGCCATAAAGACAGGGCTAAATTGTGGCGAGTCGAAGAGACTTAGTAGTTGGCAGGAAAAAAGACAGAGGCGCAAGGGGAGAGCCAACTGTGCAACAGCCCCAACAAACAAATTTCTCTGCAGCACCTGTGGAAGAGCCTGTCACTCCAGAATTGGCCTTTATAGCCACTCCAGGCGCTGCTTCACAAACCACTGACCACCTCCAGGCGCGTATCCATTGTCTCTCGAGATAAGGAGGCCCAAAAGAAACTCCAGTTCAGTTTCTGGTCAATGGTAACCCCCAGGAAATTGATAGTGGGGGATTCAGCGATTGTCATGCCATTGAATGTCAAGGGGAGATGGTTAGATTCCCTCTTGTTGGCGATGGTCATTGCCTGGCACTTGTGTGGCGTGAATGTATTTGCCACTTATCAGCACAAGCCTATTGGTCTAGGTCTTGCTGCATTTCTCCACTGACTGCAGTTAAATAGAGCCCGAGGATCGCGGCCTACAGCACTTACCTTCCAGGACAGCAGCGGAGGGGGGTCCAGGCGCGCCGGAGTTTGAAAAAAAAAGTGAACAGTGACATCACGTGAAAGCTGCAAAGTGATTGTTTGGTGAGTATATAATGTTAGGGAGTATCTGTAAATAGCCAGGTTCGTACAGGTTTTGGAACATGAGCAGCAGCTGGCAACACTGGGGGCATTTGTGAGGATGAGAGCTTCGTAGATAGCACGTTTATAGATGTGGCCACTCTTCAGCTTAAGGGTATACAGGGATAGAGGGAATGGGTGACCACCAGGCAGTCAAAAAGGTAGTGCAGGAGACCCCTGAGTGCATCTCACTCTCCAACAGGTATTCAGTTCTCAATACTGAGGAAAGTGATGCTTCACCTGGGGAATGCTGCCAGAGCCAAGTCAATGGCACCACGGGTGGCTCAGCTGTACAGGAGGGTACAGGGAAGACTGGACGAACCACAGTGATAGGTGATTCAACAGTCAGGGGAACAGACAGGTGTCTGCAGCATAGATTTAAGGTAAGGGGCAGGAGGTTTATAGAGGATTTGAAGAAAAATGTTTTCACCCAGACGGTGGTTGGAATCTGGATCGCACTGCCTGGGGAGGTGGTCGAGGCAGGGACCATCAAAACATTTAAGAAGTATTTAGACGAGCACTTGAAATGCTGTAGCATACAGGGGTATGGGCCAAGTGCTGGAAAATGGGATGAGAATGGTTAGGTGCTTGATGGTCAGCACAGATATGATGGGCCGAAGGGCCTGTTTCTGTGCTTTATAACTCTATGATGTTTCGCTCGGGCTGTTGGGGAGGGTTTAAACTAGTTTGGCAAGGGGACAGGGACCTGAGGGGAGACTCAGTTGTGACAAAATCAGAAATAAAAATGGAAGGTGGAAAATTAATGGAAGAGTCTGCAAGACAGAGGAAACAAAGGTTACTAAATAAAAAAAGAGAGTTTGACTGAGCTCAAGGGGATCTATTTCAATGCAAGGATGATAGTAAATAAAGCAGATGAGCTGAGGGCCCAGATAGACATGTGGCAGTATGATATCATAGCTATTACAGAAACATGGCTTAAGGAGGGACAGGAATGGCAGCTCAACATTCCTGGTTACAGGGTTTTCAGACGTGATAGGGAGGGGGATAAGAAAGGAGGGGGAGTGGAAAATTCGTACAGCTGTGAGGAGGGATGATATAGAGTCATACAGCATAGAAACAGGCCCTTCGGCCCACCGCGTCCATGCCGGCCATAAAGCCTATCTATACTAATCACACCTGCCTGCATTATTTCCATATCCCTCTATGCTTTGCTCATTCAAGTACCTGTCCAGATGCCTCCTAAATGTCGCTACTGTTCCTGCCTCCACCACCTCCTCAGGCAGCTCATTCCAGATACCCACTATTCTTTGTGTGAAAAATTTACCCCTTTGATCCCCTTTAAACGTCCTCTCTCTCACCTTAAATCTATGCCCTCTAGTTTTAGTCACCCCTACCATGGGAAACAGACTTTGGCTATCTACCCTGTTTATGCCTCTCATAATGTTATATACCTCGATCATGTCCCCTCTCAGCCTCCTTCGCCCCAGGGAAAACAGACCCAGCCTATCCAATCTCTCTTTATAACTCAGGCCCTCCAAACCAGGCAACTTCCTTGTGAATCTTTTCTGCCCCCTCTCTAGCTTAAGCACATCTTTCCTGTAGTACGGCGACCAGAACTGCACACAGTACTCCAAATGCAGCCGAACATGACGTCCCTACTCTTGTACTCAATGCCTCAGCCAATGAAGGCAAACATGCCATCTGCCTTCTTCACCACCCTGTCTCCCTGTGAGGCCACTTTCAGGGAACTATGTATTTGCACCCCAAGGTGTCTCTGCTCAACAACACTCCCCAGTGCCCTGCCATTCAGTGTATATGTCCTACCCTGGTATAACTTACCAAAATGCATCATTTCACACGTGTCTGCATTAAATTCCATTTTCCACTCCTTTGCCCATTTTCCCAGTTGATCTCTATCCTGTGGTAACCTTAGACAACCTTCTTCACTGTTCACTATACCACCAATTATGGTGTCATCTGCAAACTTACCAATTACACCCCTTACATTCACCTCCAAGTCGTTAATATATATGACACCTCCTCAAACTGATACATCACCCCAAACTAATCCTGCCCCTAAAACGAAGGCAGTCCCTCAAACTCATTCAGCCCCTCAAACTAATGCAGCTCCTCAAATTAATTCAAACCCTCAACATAATTCAGCACCTCAAACTAATCCTGCTCCTAAACTAATACAGACACTCAAACTAATACTGACCCTCAAACTAATACAGACCCTCAAACGAATGCGGCCTTAAAAATAAGGCAGACCCTCAATTTAAGGCAGCCTGTCAACTAATGGTGACTTTCAAACCAATGCAGACCCTCAAACTAATGCAGCCCCTCAAACAAATGCAGACCCTCAATCTAAGGCAGCCCTCAAACTAAGGAAGAACCTCAAACTAATGCGGCCTTCAAAATAAGGCAGACCTTCAATTTAGATTTTTAGATTTAGATTTAGAGATACAGCACTGAAACAGGCCCTTCGGCCCACCGAGTCTGTGCCGACCATTAACCACCCATTTATACTAATCCTACACTAATCCCATATTCCTACTACATCCTCACCTGTCCCTATTTTCCCCTACCACCTACCTATATTAGGGGCAATTGTTAATGGCCAATTTACCTATCAACCTGCAAGTCTTTTGGCTTGCGGGAGGAAACCGGAGCACCCGGAGGAAACCCACGCAAACACAGGGAGAACTTGCAAACTCCACACAGGCAGCACCCGGAATTGAACCCGGGTCGCTGGAGCTGTGAGGCTGCAGTGCTAACCACTGCGCCACTGTGCCGCCCCTTTTAATTTAAGGCAGCCTGTCAACTAATGGTGACTTTCAAACTTATGCAGCCCTTCAAACCAATGCAGCCCCTCAAACTAATGCAGCCCCTCAAACAAATGCAGACCCTCAATCTAAGGCAACCCCTCAAACTAAGGCAGAACCTCAAACTAAGGCAGCCCCTCAAACTAATGCAGTCCCTCAAACTAAAGCAGCCCCTCAAACCAATGCAGCCACTCAAACTAATGCAGCCCCTCAAACAAATGCAGCCCCTCAAACTAATGCAGCCCCTCAAACTCAGGCAGCCCCTCAAACTCAGGCAGCCCCTCAAACAAATGCAGACCCTCAATCTAAGGCAACCCCTCAAACTAAGGCAGAACCTCAAACTAAGGCAGCCCCTCAAACTAATGCAGTCCCTCAAACTAAAGCAGCCCCTCAAACCAATGCAGCCACTCAAACTAATGCAGCCCCTCAAACAAATGCAGCCCCTCAAACTAATGCAGCCCCTCAAACTCAGGCAGCCCCTCAAACTCAGGCAGCCCCTCAATCTAATACAGCCGCTCAATCCAATACAGACACTCAAACTAATGCAGCCCCTCAAACTAAGGCTGACCCACTTACCTATGCAGACCCACAAACTAATGCAGCTCCTCAAACTAAGGCAGATCCTCAAAATAAAGCAGCACTTCAAAATAAGGCAGCCCCTGAAACTAAGGCAGCCTCTCAAACTAATGCAGTCTCTCAAACGAATGCAGCCCCTCAAACTAATGCAGCCTCTCAAACTAATGCAGCCCCTCAAACTAATGCAGCCCCTCAAACTAATGCAGCCCCTCAAACTAATGCTGTCCCTCAAACTAATGCAGCCCCTCAAACTCAGGCAGCCCCTCAAACTCAGGCAGCCCCTCAAACTCAGGCAGCCCCTCAATCTATTACAGCCGCTCAATCCAATACAGACTCTCAAACTAATGCAGCCCCTCAAACTAAGGCCGACCCACTTACTTATGCAGACCCACAAACTAATGCAGCTCCTCAAACTAAGGCAGATCCTCAAAATAAAGCAGCCCTTCAAAATAAGGCAGCCCCTGAAACTAAGGAAGCCCCGAAAACCTATGCAGCCCCTGAAAATAAGTCAGCCTCTCAAACGAATGCAGCCCCTCAAACGAATGCAGCCCCTCAAACGAATGCAGCCCCTCAAACGAATGCAGCCCCTCAAACTAAGGCAGACCCTCAAACTAAGGCAGACCCTCAAACTAAGGCAGACCCTCAATCTAATGCAGCTCCTCAAAGTAATGCAGTCCCTCAAACTATTGCAGGCCCTCAAACGAAGGCAGCCCCTGAAACTAAGGCAGAAACTCAAACTAAGGCAGACAATAGAACTCATGCAGACCCTCAATATAAGGCAGCCCCTCAATCTAAGGTAGCCCCTCAATCAAAGGCAGCGCCTCAATCTGAGGCAGCCCATCAAACTCATGCAGCCCCTCAAACTAATGTAGCCCCTCCAACTTAGGCAGACCCTCCAACAAAGGCAGCCCATCAATCTAAGACAGACCCTCAGACTAATACAGCCTCTCAAACTAATGAATTCTCTCAAACTAATGTGGCCTTCAAAATAAGGCAGACCCTCAATTTAAGGCAGCCACTCAACGAAGGGTGAGCCTCAAACTAAGACAGCCCCTCTAACTAATACAGTCCCTCAAACTAAGGCAGCCCGTCAAACTAAAGCACCGCTCAAACTAATGCAAACCCTCAAAATAAGATTGACCCTCAAACTAAGGCAGACCCTAAAACTAAGGCAGAACCTCAAATTATAGCAGCCCCTCAAACTAAGGCAGCCCCTCAAACTAAGGCAGCCCCTCAACCTAACGCAGCCATCAAACTAAGGCAGCCATCAAACTAAGGCAGCCCCTCAAACTAAGGCAGCCCCTCAAACTTACGCAGCCCCTCAAACGAATGCAGCCCCTCAAACTAATGCAGCCCCTCAAACTAAGGCAGACCCTCAAACTAAGGCAGACCCTCAAACTAAGGCAGACCCTCAAAGTAATGCAGTCCCTCAAACTATTGCAGGCCCTCAAACGAAGGCAGCCCCTGAAACTAAGACAGAAACTCAAACTAAGGCAGACAATCGAACTCATGCAGACCCTCAATATAAGGCAGCCCCTCAATCTAAGGTAGCCCCTCAATCAAAGGCAGCGCCTCAATCTGAGGCAGCCCATCAAACTCATGCAGCCCCTCAAACTAATGTAGCCCCTCCAACTTAGGCAGACCCTCCAACAAAGGCAGCCCATCAATCTAAGACAGACCCTCAGACTAATACAGCCTCTCAAACTAATGAATTCTCTCAAACTAATGTGGCCTTCAAAATAAGGCAGACCCTCAATTTAAGGCAGCCACTCAACGAAGGGTGAGTCTCAAACTAAGACAGCCCCTCTAACTAATACAGTCCCTCAAACTAAGGCAGCCCGTCAAACAAAAGCACCGCTCAAACTAATGCAAACCCTCAAAATAAGATTGACCCTCAAACTAAGGCAGACCCTAAAACTAAGGCAGAACCTCAAATTATAGCAGCCCCTCAAACTAAGGCAGCCCCTCAAACTAAGGCAGCCATCAAATTAAGGCAGCCCCTCAAATTAAGGCAGCCCCTCAAACTTACGCAGCCCCTCAAACTAAGTCAGCCTCTCAAACTAAATACGTCACTCAAATTAATGCGGTACCTCAATCTAATACAGCTCATCAATCTAAAGAAGCTCCTCAAACTAAGACAGCCGCTCAAACTAATGCAAACCCTCAAACTATGGTTGACCCTCAAACTAAGGCAGACCCTCAAATTAGAACAGCCGCTCAAACTAAGGCAGCCCCTCAAACTAAGGCAGCCTCTCAAACTAATGCAGCCCCTCAAACTAAATCAGCCCCTCAAACTAAATCAGCCCCTCAAACTAAGGCAGACCCTCAAATTATAACAGCCGCTCAAACTAAGGCACTCCCTCAAACTAAGGCAGCCCCTCAATCTAATGCAGCCATCAAACCAAGGCAGCCATCAAACTAAGGCAGCCATCAAACTAAGGCAGCCATCAAACTAAGGCAGCCATCAAACTAAGGCAGCCCCTCAAACTAAGGCAGCCCCTCAAACTAAGGCAGCCTCTCAATCTAATGCAGCCCCTCAAACTAAATCAGCCCCTCAAACTAAGGCAGCCAATCACACTAATGCAGACCCTAAAACTGAGGAAGACCTTCAAACTAATGCAGTCCCTCATACTTATGCAGCCCCTCAAACTAAGTAAGCCTCTCAAAGTAAATACGTAACTCAAATTAATGCAGTACCTCAAACAAATGCAGACCCTCAAACTAAAGCAGCCCCTCAAACCAATGCAGCCACTCAAACTAATGCAGCCCCTCAAACAAATGCAGACCCTCAAACTAATGCTGTCCCTCAAACTAATGCAGCCCCTCAAACTCAGGCAGCCCCTCAAACTCAGGCAGCCCCTCAATCTAATACAGCCGCTCAATCCAATACAGACACTCAAACTAATGCAGCCCCTCAAACTAAGGCCGACCCACTTACCTATGCAGACCCACAAACTAATGCAGCTCCTCAAGCTAAGGCAGATCCTCAAAATAAAGCAGCACTTCAAAATAAGGCAGCCCCTGAAACTAAGACAGCCCCGAAAACTTATGCAGCCCCTGAAACTAAGGCAGCCTCTCAAACTAATGCAGTCTCTCAAACGAATGCAGCCCCTCAAACTAATGCAGCCTCTCAAACTAATGCAGCCCCTCAAACTAATGCAGCCCCTCAAACTAATGCTGTCCCTCAAACTAATGCAGCCCCTCAAACTCAGGCAGCCCCTCAAACTCAGGCAACCCCTCAATCTAATACAGCCGCTCAATCCAATACAGACTCTCAAACTAATGCAGCCCCTCAAACTAAGGCCGACCCACTTACTTATGCAGACCCACAAACTAATGCAGCTCCTCAAACTAAGGCAGATCCTCAAAATAAAGCAGCCCTTCAAAATAAGGCAGCCCCTGAAACTAAGGAAGCCCCGAAAACCTATGCAGCCCCTGAAAATAAGTCAGCCTCTCAAACTAATGCAGTCCCTCAAACGAATGCAGCCCCTAAAACGAATGCAGCCCCTCAAACTAAGGCAGACCCTCAAACTAAGGCAGACCCTCAATCTAATGCAGCTCCTCAAAGTAATGCAGTCCCTCAAACTATTGCAGGCCCTCAAACGAAGGCAGCCCCTGAAACTAAGGCAGAAACTCAAACTAAGGCAGACAATCGAACTCATGCAGACCCTCAATATAAGGCAGCCCCTCAATCTAAGGTAGCCCCTCAATCAAAGGCAGCGCCTCAATCTGAGGCAGCCCATCAACCTCATGCAGCCCCTCAAACTAATGTAGCCCCTCCAACTTAGGCAGACCCTCCAACAAAGGCAGCCCATCAATCTAAGACAGACCCTCAGACTAATACAGCCTCTCAAACTAATGAATTCTCTCAAACTAATGTGGCCTTCAAAATAAGGCAGACCCTCAATTTAAGGCAGCCACTCAACGAAGGGTGAGCCTCAAACTAAGACAGCCCCTCTAACTAATACAGTCCCTCAAACTAAGGCAGCCCGTCAAACTAAAGCACCGCTCAAACTAATGCAAACCCTCAAAATAAGATTGACCCTCAAACTAAGGCAGACCCTAAAACTAAGGCAGCCCCTCAAACTAAGGCAGCCCCTCAACCTAACGCAGCCATCAAACGAAGGCAGCCATCAAACTAAGGCAGCCCCTCAAATTAAGGCAGCCCCTCAAACTAAGGCAGCCCCTCAAACTAAGGCAGCCCCTCAAACTTACGCAGCCCCTCAAACTAAGTCAGCCTCACAAACTAAATACGTCACTCAAATTAATGCGGTACCTCAATCTAATACAGCTCATCAATCTAAAGAAGCTCCTCAAACTAAGACAGCCGCTCAAACTAATGCAAACCCTCAAACTAAGGTTGACCCTCAAACTAAGGCAAACCCCTCAAACTAAGGCAGACCCTCAAATTAGAACAGCCGCTCAAACTAAGGCAGCCCCTCAAACAAAGGCAGCCATCAAACTAAGGCAGCCCCTCAAACTAAGGCAGCCTCTCAAACTAAGGCAGCCTCTCAAACTAATGCAGCCCCTCAAACTAAATCAGCCCCTCAAACTAAATCAGCCCCTCAAACTAAGGCAGCCCCTCAAATTATAACAGCCGCTCAAACTAAGGCACTCCCTCAAACTAAGGCACTCCCTCAAACTAAGGCAGCCCCTCAATCTAATGCAGCCATCAAACCAAGGCAGCCATCAAACCAAGGCAGCCATCAAACTAAGGCAGCCCCTCAAACTAAGGCAGCCAATCACACTAATGCAGACCCTAAAACTGAGGAAGACCTTCAAACTAATGCAGTCCCTCATACTTATGCAGCCCCTCAAACTAAGTAAGCCTCTCAAAGTAAATACGTAACTCAAATTACTGCAGTACCTCAATCTAGTGCAGCTCATCAAACTAAGGAAGCTCCTCAAACTAATGCACCCCTCAAACTCAGGCAGACCCTCAAAATAATGCAGCACCTCAATTTTTTGCAGCCCCTCAAACTTAGGCAGCGCCTCAAACTAAGACAGCCTCTGAAACTAAGGCAGCGTCTCAAACTAAGGCAGCGTCTCAAACTAAGGCAGACCCTCAAATTATAGCAGTCCCTCAAACGAATGCAGCCCCTCAAACTAATGCAGCCTCTCAAACTAATGCAGCCCCTCAAACTAATGCAGCCCCTCAAACTAATGCTGTCCCTCAAACTAATGCTGTCCCTCAAACTAATGCAGCCCCTCAAACTCAGGCAGCCGCTCAATCTCAGGCAGCCCCTCAATCTCAGGCAGCCCCTCAATCTAATACAGCCGCTCAATCCAATACAGACTCTCAAACTAATGCAGCCCCTCAATCTAAGGCCGACCCACTTACTTATGCAGACCCACAAAGTAATGCAGCTCCTCAAACTAAGGCAGATCCTCAAAATAAGGCAGCCCCTGAAACTAAGGCAGCCCCTAAAACCTATGCAGCCCCTGAAACTAAGGCATACTCTCAAACTAATGCAGTCCCTCAAACGAATGCAGCCCCTCAAACTAATGCAGCCTCTCAAACTAATGCAGCCCCTCAAACTAAGGCAGACCCTCAAACTAAGGCAGACCCTCAATCTAATGCAGCTCCTCAAAGTAATGCAGGCCCTCAAACTATTGCAGGCCCTCAAACGAAGGCAGCCCCTGAAACTAAGGCAGACCCTCAAACTAAGGCAGACCCTCAATCTAATGCAACTTCTCAAAGTAATGCAGTCCCTCAAACTATTGCAGGCCCTCAAATGAAGGCAGCCCCTGAAACTAAGGCAGAAACTCAAACTAATGCAGACAATCAAACTCATGCAGACCCTCAATATAAGGCAGCCCCTCAATCTAAGGTAGCCCCTCAATCTAAGGCAGCCACTCAATCAAAGGCAGCGCCTCAATCTGAGGCAGCCCATCAAACTTATGCAGCCCCTCAAACTAATGTAGCCCCTCCAACTTAGGCACACCCTCCAACAAAGGCAGCCCATCAATCTAAGACAGACCCTCAGACTAATACAGCCTCTCAAACTAATGAATTCTTTCAAACTAATGCGGCCTTCAAAATAAGATTGACCCTCAAACTAAGGCAGCTCCTCAAACTAAGGCAGACCCTCAAATTATAGCAGCCCCTCAAACTAAGGCAGCCCCTCAAACTAAGGCAGCCATTCACACGAATGAAGGCCCTAAAACAAAGGAAGACCTTCAAACTAATGCACTCCCTCATACTTATGCAGCCCCTCAAACTAAGTCAGCCTCTCAAACTAAATACGTCACTCAAATTAATGCAGTACATCAATCTAATGCAGCTCATCAAACTAAGGCAGCCCCTCAAACTAAGGCAGCCCCTCAAACTAAGGCAGCCCCTCAAACTAAGGCAACTCCTCAAACTAAGGCAGACCCTCAAACTGAGGCAGGCTCTCAATCTAATGCAGCTCCTCAAACTAAATCAGCCCCTCAAACTAGGGCAGCCCATCACAATAATGCAGACCCTAAAACTAAGGCAGACCTTAAAACTAATGCAGCCCCTCATACTTATACAGCCCCTCAAACTAAGTCAGCCTCTCAAACTAATGCAACGCTCAAACTAATGCAAACCCTCAAACTAAGATTGACCCTCAAACTAAGGTAGGCCCTCAAACTAAGGCAGACCATCAAATTATAGCAGCCCCTCAATCGAAGTCAGCCTCTCAAACTAAATACGTCACTCAAATTAATGCAGTACCTCAATCTAGTACAGCTCATCAAACTAAAGAAGCTCCTCAAACTAAGACAGCCCGTCAAACTAATGCAAACCCTCAAACTAAGGTTGACCCTCAAACTAAGGCAAACCCCTCAAACTAAGGCAGACCCTCAAATTACAGCAGCCGCTCAAACTAAGGCAGCCCCTCAAACTAAGGCAGCCCCTCAAACTAAGGCAGCCCCTCAATCGAATGCAGCCATCAAACCAAGGCAGCCATCAAACTAAGGCAGCCATCAAACTAAGGCAGCCATCAAACTAAGGCAGCCCCTCAAACTAAGGCAGCCCCTCAAACTAAGGCAGCCTCTCAATCTAATGCAGCCCCTCAAACTAAATCAGCCCCTCAAACTAAATCAGCCCCTCAAACTAAGGCAGACCCTCAAACTAAGGCAGCCGCTCAAACTAAGGCAGCCCCTCAAACTAAGGCAGCCCCTCAAACTAAGGCAGCCCCTCAAACTAAGGCAGCCATCAAACTAAGGCAGCCATCAAACTAAGGCAGCCCCTCAAACTAATGTAGCCCCTCAAACTAATGCAGCCCCTCAAACTAAATCAGCCCCTCAAACTAAGGCAGACCCTCAAATTATAACAGCCGCTCAAACTAAGGCAGCCCCTCAAACTAAGGCAGCCCCTCAATCTAATGCAGCTATCAAACTAATGCAGCCCCTCAAACTAAATCAGCCCCTCAAACTAAGGCAGCCAATCACACTAATGCAGACCCTAAAACTGAGGAAGACCTTCAAACTAATGCAGTCCCTCATACTTATGCAGCCCCTCAAACTAAGTCAGCCTCTCAAAGTAAATACGTAACTCAAATTAATGCAGTACCTCAATCTAGTGCAGTTCATCAAACTAAGGAAGCTCCTCAAACTAATGCACCCCTCAAACTCAGGCAGACCCTCAAAATAATGCAGCACCTCAATTTTTTGCAGCCCCTCAAACTAAGGCAGAGCCTCAAACTAAGACAGCCTCTGAAACTAAGAGAGCCCCTCAAACTAAGGCAGCGTCTCAAACTAAGGCAGACCCTCAAATTATAGCAGCCCCTCAAACGAATGCAGTCCCTCAAACTAATGCAGCCCCTCAAACTCAGGCAGCCCCTCAATCTAATACAGCCGCTCAATCCAATACAGACTCTCAAACTAATGCAGCCCCTCAATCTAAGGCCGACCCACTTACTTATGCAGACCCACAAAGTAATGCAGCTCCTCAAACTGAGGCAGATCCTCATAATAAAGCAGCGCTTCAAAATAAGGCAGCCCCTGAAACTAAGGCATCCTGTCAAACTAATGCAGTCCCTCAAACGAATGCAGCCCCTCAAACTAATGCAGCCCCTCAAACTAAGGCAGACCCTCAAACTAAGGCAGACCCTCAATCTAATGCAGCTCCTCAAAGTAATGCAGTCCCTCAAACTATTGCAGGTCCTCAAACGAAGGCAGCCCCTGAAACTAAGGCAGAAACTCAAACTAAGGCAGACAATCGAACTCATGCAGACCCTCATTGTAAGGCAGCCCCTCAATCTAAGGTAGCCCCTCAATCAAAGGCAGCGCCTCAATCTGAGGCAGCCCATCAAACTCATGCAGCCCCTCAAACTAATGTAGCCCCTCCAACTTAGGCAGACCCTCCAACAAAGGCAGCCCATCAATCTAAGACAGACCCTCAGACTAATACAGCCTCTCAAACTAATGAATTCTCTCAAACTAATGCGGCCTTCAAAATAAGATTGACCCTCAAACTAAGGCAGCCCCTCAAACTAAGGCAGCCCCTCAAACTAAGGCAGCCAATCACACTAATGCAGACCCTAAAACTGAGGAAGACCTTCAAACTAATGCAGTCCCTCATACTTATGCAGCCCCTCAAACTAAGTCAGCCTCTCAAAGTAAATACGTAACTCAAATTAATGCAGTACCTCAATCTAGTGCAGCTCATCAAACTAAGGAAGCTCCTCAAACTAATGCACCCCTCAAACTCAGGCAGACCCTCAAAATAATGCAGCACCTCAATTCTTTGCAGCCCCTCAAACTAAGGCAGCGCCTCAAACTAAGAGAGCCCCTCAAACAAAGGCAGCGTCTCAAACTAAGGCAGACCCTCAAATTATAACAGTCCCTCAAACGAATGCAGCCCCTCAAACTAATGCAGCCTCTCAAACTAATGCAGCCCCTCAAACTAATGCAGCCCCTCAAACTAATGCTGTCCCTCAAACTAATGCAGCCCCTCAAACTCAGGCAGCCCCTCAATCTCAGGCAGCCCCTCAATCTCAGGCAGCCGCTCAATCCAATACAGACTCTCAAACTAATGCAGCCCCTCAATCTAAGGCCGACCCACTTACTTATGCAGACCCACAAAGTAATGCAGCTCCTCAAAATAAGGCAGATCCTCAAAATAAAGCAGCCCTTCAAAATAAGGCAGCCCCTGAAACTAAGGCAGCCCCTAAAACCTATGCAGCCCCTGAAACTAAGGCATCCTCTCAAACTAATGCAGTCCCTCAAACGAATGCAGCCTCTCAAACGAATGCAGCCTCTCAAACTAATGCAGCCTCTCAAACTAATGCAGCCCCTCAAACTAAGGCAGACCCTCAAACTAAGGCAGACCCTCAATCTAATGCAGCTCCTCAAAGTAATGCAGTCCCTCAAACTATTGCAGGCCCTCAAACGAAGGCAGCCCCTGAAACTAAGGCAGACCCTCAATCTAATGCAGCTTCTCAAAGTAATGCAGTCCCTCAAACTATTGCAGGCCCTCAAACGAAGGCAGCCCCTGAAACTAAGGCAGAAACTCAAACTAATGCAGACAATCAAACTCATGCAGACCCTCAATCTAAGGCAGCCCCTCAATCAAAGGCAGCGCCTCAATCTGAGGCAGCCCATCAAACTTATGCAGCCATCAAACTAAGGCAGCCATCAAACTGATGCAGACCCTCAAACTAAATCAGCCCCTCAAACTAAGGCAGCCAATCACACGAATGCAGGCCCTAAGACAAAGGAAGACCTTCAAACTAATGCAGTCCTCATACTTCTGCAGCCCCTCAAACTAAGTCATCCTCTCAAACTAAGGCAGCCCCTCAAACTAAGGCAGCCCCTCAAACTAAGGCAACTCCTCAAACTAAGGCAGACCCTCAAACTGAGGCAGGCTCTCAATCTAATGCAGCTCCTCAAACTAAATCAGCCCCTCAAACTAGGGCAGCCCATCACACTAATGCAGACCCTAAAACTAAGGCAGACCTTAAAACTAATGCAGCCCCTCATATTTATACAGCCCCTCAAACTAAGTCATCCTCTGAAACTAATGCAACGCTCAAACTAATGCAAACCCTCAAACTAAGATTGACCCTCAAACTAAGGTAGCCCCTCAAACTAAGGCAGACCATCAAATTATAGCAGCCCCTCAAACTAAGTCAGCCTCTCAAACTGAATACGTCACTCAAATTAATGCAGTAACTCAATCTAGTACAGCTCATCAAACTAAAGAAGCTCCTCAAACTAAGACAGCCCCTCAAACTAAGGCAGCCCCTCAAACTAAGGCAGCCCCTCAAATTAATGCAGCCATCAAACCAAGGCAGCCATCAAACTAAGGCAGCCCCTCAAACTAAGGCAGCCCCTCAAACTAAGGCAGCCTCTCAAACTAATGCAGCCTCTCAAACTAAATCAGCCCCTCAAACTAAGGCAAACCCCTCAAACTAAGGCAGACCCTCAAATTATAACAGCCGCTCAAACTAAGGCAGCCCCTCAAACTAAGGCAGCCCCTCAAACTAAGGCAGCCCCTCAATCTAATGCAGCCCCTCAATCTAATGCAGCCATCAAACTAAGGCAGCCCCTCAAACTAAGGCAGCCTCTCAAACTAATGCAGCCCCTAAACTAAATCAGCCCCTAAACTAAATCAGCCCCTCAAACTAAGGCAGCCAATCACACTAATGCAGACCCTAAAACAGAGGAAGACCTTCAAACTAATGAAGTCCCTCATACTTATGCAGCCCCTCAAACTAAGTCAGCCTCTCAAAGTAAATACGTAACTCAAATTAATGCAGTACCTCAATCTAGTGCAGCTCATCAAACTAAGGAAGCTCCTCAAACTAATGCACCCCTCAAACTCAGGCAGACCCTCAAAATAATGCAGCACCTCAATTTTTTGCAGCCCCTCAAACTAAGGCAGCGCCTCAAACTAAGACAGCCTCTGAAACTAAGAGAGCCCCTCAAACTAAGGCAGCCCCTCAAACTAAGGCAGACCCTCAAATTATAGCAGTCCCTCAAACGAATGCAGCCCCTCAAACTAATGCAGCCTCTCAAACTAATGCAGCCTCTCAAACTAATGCAGCCCCTCAAACTAATGCAGCCCCTCAAACAAATGCAGCCCCTCAAACTCAGGCAGCCCCTCAAACTCAGGCAGCCCCTCAAACTCAGGCAGCCCCTCAAACTCAGGCAGCCCCTCAATCTATTACAGCCGCTCAATCCAATACAGACTCTCAAACTAATGCAGCCCCTCAATCTAAGGCCGACCCACTTACTTATGCAGACCCACAAAGTAATGCAGCTCCTCAAACTAAGGCAGATCGTCAAAATATAGCAGCCCTTCAAAATAAGGCAGCCCCTGAAACTAAGGCAGCCCCTAAAACTAATGCAGTCCCTCAAACGATTGCAGCCCCTCAAACTAATGCAGCCTCTCAAACTAAGGCAGCCCCTCAAACTAAGGCAGACCCTCAAACTAAGGCAGACCCTCAATCTAATGCAGCTCCTCAAAGTAATGCAGTCCCTCAAACTATTGCAGGCCCTCAAACGAAGGCAGCCCCTGAAATTAAGGCAGACCCTCAAACTAAGGCAGACCCTCAATCTAATGCAGCTTCTCAAAGTAATGCAGTCCCTCAAACTATTGCAGGCCCTCAAACGAAGGCATACCCTGAAACTAAGGCAGAAACTCAAACTACTGCAGACAATCAAACTCATGCAGACCCTCAATATAAGGCAGCCCCTCAATCTAAGGTAGCCCCTCAATCTAAGGCAGCCCCTCAATCAAAGGCAGCGCCTCAATCTGAGGCAGCCCATCAAACTTATGCAACCCCTCAAACTAATGCAGCCCCTCCAACTTAGGCAGACCCTCCAACAAAGGCAGCCCATCAATCTAAGACAGACCCTCAGACTAATACAGCCTCTCAAACTAATGAATTCTCTCAAACTAATGCGGCCTTCAAAATAAGGCAGACCCTCAATTTAAGGCAGCCACTCAGCTAAGGGTGATCCTGAAACTAAGACAGCCCCTCTAACTAATATAGTCCCTCAAACTTATGCAGCCCCTCAAACTAAGTCAGCCTCTCAAAGTAAATACGTAACTCAAATTAATGCAGTACCTCAATCTAGTGCAGCTCATCAAACTAAGGAAGCTCCTCAAACTAATGCACCCCTCAAACTCAGGCAGACCCTCAAAATAATGCAGCACCTCAATTTTTTGCAGCCCCTCAAACTTAGGCAGCGCCTCAAACTAAGACAGCCTCTGAAACTAAGGCAGCCCCTCAAACTAAGGCAGCCCCTTAAACTAAGGCAGACCCTCAAATTATAGCAGCCCCTCAAACTAAGGCAGCCATCAAACTAAGGCAGCCATCAAACTAAGGCAGCCCCTCAAACTAAGGCAGCCCCTCAAACTAAGGCAGCCTCTCAAACTAAGGCAGCCTCTCAAACTAAACAGACCCTCAAACTTATGCAGCCCCTAAAACTGATGCAGCCCCTGAAACCTATGCAGCCCTCAAACTTATGCAACCCCTCAAACCGAGGCAGCCTCTCAAACTAATGCAGTTCCTCAAACTATGGCAGAACCTCAATCTAAGGCAGCCCCTCAATCTCATACAGCCACTCAAACTATTGCTGCCACTCAAACTAAGGCTGCCTCTCAGGCTAATGCAGACCCTCAAACTTATGCAGCCTCTCAAACTAAGGCAACTCCTCAAACTAAGGCAGACCCTCAAACTAAGACAGACCCTCAAACGAATACAGAACCTCAAACGAAAACAGCTCCTCAAACTAATGCATCAGCTCAAACTAATGCAGCCCCTCAAACTAATGCAGTCCCTCAAACTAATGCAGTCCCTCAAACTAATGCAGTCCCTCAAACTATTGCAGCCTCTCAAAATAATGCTGCCCCTCAAACTAATGCTGCCCCTCAAACTAATGCAGAGCCTCAATCTATTGCAGCTTCACAAAATAAAGCATCCCCTCAAACTAATGCAGCCCCTCAGACAATTGCAGCCCCTCAAACTAAAGCAGTCCCTCAAACTAATGCAGCCCCTCAAACTAATGCAGCCCCACAAACTAATGCAGCCCCTCAAACTAATGAAGCCCCTCAAACTAATCAATCAGCTAAACTCATTCAGACTCGCAAACTAAGGAAGCCCCTCACACTAATGCAGCCCCTCAAACTAATGCAGACCCTCAAACTACTGCAGCCCCTCAAACTAAGACAGACACTCAAACTAATGCGGACTCTCAAACTAAGGCAGACCCTCAATCTATTGCAACTGTTCAAACTATGGCTTCCCATCAAACTAATGCATTCCCTCAAACTAAGATATACCCTCAAACTGAGGCAGCTCATCAAACTAAAGAAGCTCCTCAAACTAAGGCAGCCCCTCAAACTAATGCAGTCCCTCAAACTAAGGCAGCCCCACAAACTAATGCAGCACCTCAAACAAAATACGTCACTCAAATTAATGCAGTCCCTCAATCTAAAACAGCTCCTCAAACTAATAAGTTCCTCAAACTAAGGCAGCCCCTAAAACTAATGCAGTTCCTCAAACTAAACAGCCCCTCAAACAAATACAGTCGCTCAAACGAAGGCAGTCACTCAAACTAACGCCGCCCCTCAAATTAATGCATCCCTCAAACGAAGGCAGACCCTCAAACTAATGCAGCACGTCAAACTAATGCATCCTCTCAAACTGAGGCAGCCCCTCAAACTAAATCAGCCCCTCAAACTAAGGCAGCCAATCACACTAATGCAGACCCTAAAACTAAGGCAGGCCTTCAAACAAATGCAGCCCCTCAAATCTAAAGAAGCCCCTCAAACTAACTCAGCCCCTCAAACTACTAACTTCAAACAAACTAATCACAGCACTCAAACTAATGTAGCCCATCGAACTAATGCATCCCCTCAAACTACGGCAGGCCCTCAAACTAAAGCAGCCCCTCAAATTGATGCAAACCCTCAATCTAAGTCAGCAACTCAAACGAAGGATGACCCTCAAACGAAGGCAGCCCCTCAAAGTAATGCAGCCCCTCAAACTAATGCAGACCCTGAATCTAATGCAGACCCTCAATCCAATGCAGACCCTCAAACTAATGCAGTCCCTCAAACTAAGGCAGACCCTCAAACTAAAGCAGACCCTCAAACTAAGGCAGAACCTCATTCTAAGGCTGCCCCTCACTCTAATACAGCCTCTCAAACTATTGAAGCCACTCAAACTAAGGCAGCCTCTCAGGGTAATGCAGCCCCTCAAACTTTTGCCGCCCGTCAAGCTAATGCAGCCTCTCAAAAGATGGCACTCCCTCAAACAAATGCAGCCGCTCAAAACTAATGCAGCCCCTCAAACCAAGGCAGCCCCTCAAGCTAACGCAGCCCCTCAAACTACTAACTTCAAACAAACTAATCACAGCACGCAAACGAAGGCAGCCCCTCAAACTAAATACGTCATCCCAACTAATGCAGCCCTCAAACTAAAGCTGCCCCTCAAACCAATGCTGCCCCTCAAACTAATGCTGCCCCTCAAACTAATGCTGCCCCTCAAACTAATGCAGCCCCTCAAACTAATGCAGCCCCTCAAACTACGGCAGCCCCTCAAACTAAAGCAGCCCCTCAAACAAAGGCAGACCCTTAAACTAAGGAAGCCCCTCAAACTAAGGATGCCCCTCAAACGAAGGGAGCCCCTCAATCAAATTCAGCCCCACAATCAAAGGCAGCCCCTCAAACTAAGGCAGCCTCTCAAACTAATGCAGCCCCTCAAACCAATGCAGCCCCTCAAGCTAATGCTGCCCCTCAAACTAAATACATCACTCAAATTAATGCAGTCCCTCAATCTAAAACAGCTCCTCAAATTGAACATGTTCCTCAAACTAAGGCAGCCCCTAAAACTAATACACTCCCTCAAACTAAGGCAGTCACTCAAACTAACGCAGCCGCTCAAATTAATGCAACCCACAAACGAAGGCAGACCCTCAAACTAATGCAGCACGTCAAAGTAATGCAGCCCCTCAAACTAAGGCAGCCCCTCAAACTGAAGCACCCCCTCAAACTGAAGCAGCCCCTCAAACTGATGCAAACCCTCAAACTAAGGCAGCACCTCAAACTAAGTCAGCACCTCAAACTAAGGCTGACTCTCAAACGATGGCAGCCCCTCAAACTAATGCAGCCCCTCAAACTAATGCAGACCCTCAAATTAATGCAGCCCCTCAAACTAAGGCAGACCCTCAAACTAAGGCAGACCCTCAAACTAAGGCAGACCATCAATCTAAGGCAGACCATCAATCTAAGGCAGTCCCTCATTCTAATACAGCCTCTCAAACTATTGAAGACACTCAAACTCAGGCAGCCTCTCAGGGCAATGCAGCCCCTCAAACATATGCCGCCCGTCAAGCTAATGCAGCCTCTCAAAATGTGGCACTCCCTCAAACAAATGCAGCCCCTCAAATCTAATGCAGCCCCTCATACCAAGGCAGCCCCTCAAACTAATGCAGCCCCTCAAACTAAGGCACCCCATAACTAATGCAGCACGTCAAACTAATGCAGCCCCTCAAACAAAGGCAGCCCCTCAAACTAAGGCAGACCCTCAAATTATAGCAGCCCCTCAAACTAAGGCAGCCCCTCAAACTGATGCAGACCCTCAAACTGATGCAGACCCTCAAACTGATGCAGCTCGTCAAACTAATGCAGCCCCTCAAACTGAGGCAGCCCCTCAAACTGAGGCAGCCCCTCAAACTCTGGCAGCCCCTCAAACTCTGGTAGCCCCTCAAACTATGGCATCCCCTCACTCTAAGGCGGACCCTCAAACTAAGGCGGACCCTCAAACTAATGCAGCCCCTCAAAGTAAGGCAGCCCCTCAAACTAAGGCAGTCACTCAAACTAACGCAGCCGCTCAAATTAATGCAACCCACAAACGAAGGCAGACCCTCAAGCTAATGCAGCACGTCAAACTAATGCAGCCCCTCAAACTAAGGCAGCCCCTCAAACTGAAGCAGCCCCTCAAACTGATGCAAACCCTCAAACTAAGGCAGCACCTAAAACTAAGTCAGCACCTCAAACTAAGGCTGACTCTCAAACGATGGCAGCCCCTCAAACTAATGCAGCCCCTCAAACTAATGCAGACCCTCAAATTAATGCAGCCCCTCAAACTAAGGCAGACCTTCAAACTAAGGCAGACCCTCAAACTAAGGCAGACCCTCAAACTAAGGCAGACCATCAATCTCAGGCAGACCATCAATCTAAGGCAGTCCCTCATTCTAATACAGCCTCTCAAACTATTGAAGACACTCAAACTCAGGCAGCCTCTCAGGGCAATGCAGCCCCTCAAACATATGCCGCCCGTCAAGCTAATGCAGCCTCTCAAAATCTGGCACTCCCTCAAACAAATGCAGCCCCTCAAATCTAATGCAGCCCCTCATACCAAGGCAGCCCCTCAAACTAATGCAGCCCCTCAAACTAAGGCACCCCATAACTAATGCAGCACGTCAAACTAATGCAGCCCCTCAAACAAAGGCAGCCCCTCAAACTAAGGCAGACCCTCAAATTATAGCAGCCCCTCAAACTAAGGCAGCCCCTCAAACTAATGCAGCACGTCAATCTAATGCAGACCCTCAAACTAAGGCAGCCCTTCAAACTAAACAGACCCTCAAACTTATGCAGACCCTAAAACTGATGCAGCCCGTCATACTAATGGAGCCCCTCAAAGTAAGGCAGCCCCTCAAACTAAGGCAGCCCCTCAAACTGATGCAGACCCTCAAACTGATGCAGACCCTCAAACTGATGCAGCTCGTCAAACTAATGCAGCCCCTCAAACTGAGGCAGCCCCTCAAACTGAAGCAGTCCCTCAAACTGAAGCAGTCCCTCAAACTCTGGCAGCCCCTCAAACTCTGGCAGCCCCCCAAACTCTGGTAGCCCCTCAAACTATGGCATCCCCTCACTCTAAGGCAGCCCCTCAAACTAAGGCGGACCCTCAAACTAATGCAGCCATCAAACTAGGGCAGCCCATCAAACTAATGCAGCCCCTCAAAGTAAGGCAGCCCCTCAAACTAAGACAGCCTCTCAAACTAAATACGTAACTCAAATTAATGCAGTACCTCAATCTAATACAGCTCATCAAACTAAGGAAGCTCCTCACTCTAAGACAGCCCCTCAAACTAATGCAAACCTTCAAACTAAGGCAGACCCTCAAATTATAGCAGCCGCTCAAATTAAGGCAGCCCCTCAAACTAAGGCAGCCCCTCAAACCAAGGCAGCCATCAAACCAAGGCAGCCATCAAACTTATATAGGGACAGGTGGGGATGTTTGGTAGGAATATGGGATTAGTGTAGGATTAGTATAAATGGGTGGTTGATGTTCGGCACAGACTCGGTAGGCCGAAGGGCCTGTTTCAGTGCTGTATCTCTAATCTAATCTAATCTAATCTAAGGCAGCCATCAAACTAAGGCAGCCTCTGAAACTAATGCAGTCCCTCAAACTAAATCAGCCCCTCAAACTCAGGCAGCCAATCACACTAATGCAGACCCTAAAACTAAGGAAGACCTTCAAACTAATGCAGTCCCTCATACTTATGCAGCCCCTCAAACTAAGTCAGCCTCTCAAACTAAATACGTAACTCAAATTAATGCATTACCTCAATCAAGTGCAGCTCATCAAACTAAAGAAGCTCCTCAAACTAAGACAGCCCCTCAAACTAATGCCGCACCTCAAACCAATGCTGCCCCTCAAGCTAATGCTGCCCCTCAAACTAAATACGTCACTCAAATTAATGAAGTCCCTCAATCTAAAACAGCTCCTCAAATTAAACATGTTCCTCAAACTAAGGCAGCCCCTAAAACTAATACACTCCCTCAAACTAAGGCAGTCACTCAAACTAACGCAGCCGCTCAAATTAATGAACCCCACAAACGAAGGCATACCCTCAAACTAATGCAGCACGTCAAACTAATGCAGCCCCTCAAACTAAGGCAGCCCCTCAAACTAAGGCAGCCCCTCAAACTGATGCAAACCCTCAAACTAAGGCAGCACCTCAAACTAAGTCAGCACCTCAAACGAAGGCTGACCCTCAAACGAAGGCAGCCCCTCAAACTAATGCAGACCCTCAAACTAATGCAGACCCTCAAACTAATGCAGACCCTCTAACTAATGCAGCCCCTCAAACTAAGGCAGACCCTCAAACTGAGGCAGACCATCAATCTGAGGCAGACCATCAATCTAAGGCAGACCATCAATCTAAGGCAGTTCCTCATTCTAATACAGCCTCTCAAACTATTGAAGTCACTCAAACTAAGGCAGCCTCTCAGGGTAATGCAGCCCCTCAAACTTATGCCGCCCGTCAAGCTAATGCAGCCTCTCAAAATATGGCACTCCCTCAAACAAATGCAGCCCCTCAAATCTAATGCAGCCCCTCAAACCAAGGCAGCCCCTCAAACTAATGCAGCCCCATCAAACTAAGTCAGCCCCTCAAACTAATGCAGCACGTCAAACTAATGCAGACCCTCAAACTAAGGCAGCCCCTCAAACTATGGCAGCCCCTCACACTAAGGCAGCCCCTCAAACTAGGTCAGCCCATCATACTAATGCAGCCCCTCAAAGTAAGGCAGCCCCTCAAACTAAGGCAGCCCCTCAAACTGATGCAGACCCTCAAACTAATGCAGCTCGTCAAACTGAGGCAGCCCCTCAAACTGAGGCAGCCCCTCAAACTGAAGCAGACCCTCAAACTCTGGCAGCCCCTCAAACTATGGCATCCCCTCAAACTATGGCATCCCCTCACTCTAAGGCAGCCCCTCAAACTAATGCAGCCATCAAACTAGGGCAGCCCATCAAACTAATACAGCCCCTCAAAGTAAGGCAGCCCCTCAAACTAAGGCAGCCAATCACACTAATGCAGGCCCCAAAACTAAGGAAGTCCTTCAAACTAATGCAGTCCCTCATAATTATGCAGCCCCTCAAACTAAGAAAGCCTCTCAAACTAAATACGTAACTCAAATTAATGCAGTACCTCAATCTAATACAGCTCATCAAACTAAAGAAGCTCCTCAATCTAAGACAGCCCCTCAAACTAATGCAAACCTTCAAACTAAGGCATACCCTCAAATTATAGCAGCCGCTCAAACTAAGGCAGCCCCTCAAACAAATGCAGCCATCAAACCAAGGCAGCCATCAAACCAAGGCAGCCATCAAACTAAGGCAGCCCTCAAACTAAGGCAGCCTCTCAAACTAATGCAGTCCCTCAAACTAAATCAGCCCCTCAAACTAAGGCAGCCAATCACACTAATGCAGACCCTAAAACTAAGGAAGACCTTCAAACTAATGCAGTCCCTCATACTTATGCAGCCCCTCAAACTAAGTCAGCCTCTCAAACTAAATACGTAACTCAAATTAATGCAGTACCTCATTCTAGTGCAGCTCATCAAACTAAAGAAGTTCCTCAAACTGAGACAGCCCCTCAAGCTAATACAGTCCCTCAAACTAAGGCAGCCCCTCAAACTAATGCAACCCTCAAACTAATGCAACCCTCAAACGAAGGCAGACCCTCAAAATAATGCAGCACCTCAATTTTTTGCAGCCCCTCAAACTAAGGCAGCGCCTCAAACTAAGGCACCCCTTCAAACTAAGACAGCCCCTCAAACTAAGGCAACCCCTCAAACTAAGGCAGACCCTCAAATTATAGCAGCCCCTCAAACTAAGGTCGCCAGCAAACTAAGGCAGCCATCAAACTAAGGCAGCCCCTCAAACTAAGGCAGCCTCTCAAACTAAACAACCCTCAAACTTATGCAGCCCCTCAAACTTATGCAGCCCCTGAAACCTATGCAGCCCTCAAACTTATGCAACCCCTCAAACCGAGGCAGCCTCTCAAACTAATGCAGTTCCTCTAACGATGGCAGACCCTCAATCTAAGGCAGCCCCTCAATCTAATACAGCCACTCAAACTATTGCTGTCACTCATACTAAGGCTGCCTCTCAGGCTAATGCAGCCCCTCAAACTTATGCAGCATCTCAAACGAAGTCAGCCTCTCAAACGAATGCAGCCCCTCAAACGAATACAGAACCTCAAACGAAAACAGCTACTCAAACTAATGCATCTGCTCAAACTAATGCAGCCCCTCAGTCTAACACAGACCCTCAATTTAATGCAGCTCCTCAAACTAATGCATCAGCTCAAACTAATGCAGCCCCTCAAACTAATGCAGTCCTTCAAACTATTGCAGCCACTCAAACTAATGCTGTCCCTCAAAGTAATGCAGCACCTCAGACTAATGCAGTCCTTCAAACTAATGCAGCCTCTCAAAATAATGCTGCCCCTCAAACTAATGCTGCCCCTCAAACTAATGCAGCCCCTCAAACTAATGCAGCCCCTCAAACTAATCAATCAGCTAAACTCATTCAGACTCGCAAACTAAGGAAGCCCCTCACACTAATGCAGCCCCTCAAACTAATGCAGACACTCAAACTACTGCAGCCCCTCAAACTAAGATAGACCCTCAAACTGAGGCAGCTCGTCAAACTAAAGAAGCTCCTCAAACTAAGGCAGCCCATCAAACTAATGCATTCCCTCAAACTAAGGCAGCCCCTCAAACCTATGCAGCTCCGCAAACTAAGGCAGCCCCACAAACTAATGCTGCACCATAAGCATCCTTCAAACTAAGGGAGACCCTCAAACTAATACAGCCCCTCAAACTAATACAGCCCCTCAAACTAATGCAGCACCTCAAACTAAGGCAGCCAATCACACTAATGCAGGCCCCAAAACTAAGGAAGTCCTTCAAACTAATGCAGTCCCTCATACTTATGCAGCCCCTCAAACTAAGTCAGCCTCTCAAACTAAATACGTAACTCAAATTAATGCAGTACCTCAATCTAATACAGCTCATCAAACTAAAGAAGCTCCTCAAACTAAGGCAGCCCCTCAAACAAATGCAGCCATCAAACCAAGGCAGCCATCAAACCAAGGCAGCCATCAAACTAAGGCAGCCCTCAAACTGAGGCAGCCTCTCAAACTAATGCAGTCCCTCAAACTAAATCAGCCCCTCAAACTAAGGCAGCCAATCACACTAATGTGGACCCTAAAACTAAGGAAGACCTTCAAACTAATGCAGTCCCTCATACTTATGCAGCCCCTCAAACTAAGTCAGCCTCTCAAACTAAATACGTAACTCAAATTAATGCAGTACCTCAATCTAGTGCAGCTCATCAAACTAAAGAAGCTCCTCAAACTGAGACAGCGCCTCAAGCTAATACAGTCCCTCAAACTAAGGCAGCCCCTCAAACTAATGCAACCCTCAAACTAATGCAACCCTCAAACGAAGGCAGACCCTCAAAATAATGCAGCACCTCAATTTTTTGCAGCCCCTCAAACTAAGGCAGCGCCTCAAACTAAGACAGCCCCTCAAACTAAGACAGCCCCTCAAACTAAGGCAACCCCCCAAACTAAGGCAGACCCTCAAATTATAGCAGCCCCTCAAACTAAGGCAGCCATCAAACTAAGGCAGCCATCAAACTAAGGCAGCCCCTCAAACTAAGGCAGCCTCTCAAACTAAACAGAGCCTCAAATTTATGCAGCCCCTCAAACGTATGCAGCCCCTGAAACCTATGTAGCCCTCAAACTTATGCAACCCCTCAAACCGAGGCAGCCTCTCAAACTAATGCAGTTCCTCAAACGATGGCAGACCCTCAATCTAAGGCAGCCCCTCAATCTAATACAGCCACTCAAACTATTGCTGTCACTCATACTAAGGCTGCCTCTCAGGCTAATGCAGCCCCTCAAACTTATGCAGCATCTCAAACGAAGTCAGCCTTTCAAACGAATGCAGCCCCTCAAACGAATACAGAACCTCAAACGAAAACAGCTACTCAAACTAATGCATCTGCTCAAACTAATGCAGCCCCTCAGTCTAACACAGACCCTCAATTTAATGCAGCTCCTCAAACTAATGCATCAGCTCAAACTAATGCAGCCCCTCAAACTAATGCAGTCCTTCAAACTATTGCAGCCACTCAAACTAATGCTGTCCCTCAAAGTAATGCAGCACCTCAGACTAATGCAGTCCTTCAAACTAATGCAGCCTCTCAAAATAATGCTGCCCCTCAAACTAATGCAGCCCCTCAAACTAATGCAGCCCCTCAAACTAATCAATCAGCTAAACTCATTCAGACTCGCAAACTAAGGAAGCCCCTCACACTAATGCAGCCCCTCAAACTAATGCAGACACTCAAACTACTTTCTTTTGGGCCTCCTTATCTCGAGAGACAATGGATACGCGCCTGGAGGTGGTCAGTGGTTTGTGAAGCAGCGCCTGGAGTGGCTATAAAGGCCAATTCTGGAGTAACAGGCTCTTCCACAGGTGCTGCAGAGAAATTTGTTTGTTGGGGCTGTTGCACAGTTGGCTCTCCCCTTGCGCCTCTGTCTTTTTTCCTGCCAACTACTAAGTCTCTTCGACTCGCCACAATTTAGCCCTGTCTTTATGGCTGCCCGCCAGCTCTGGCGAATGCTGGCAACTGACTCCCACGACTTGTGATCAATGTCACACGATTTCATGTCGCGTTTGCAGACGTCTTTATAACGGAGACATGGACGGCCGGTGGGTCTGATACCAGTGGCGAGCTCGCTGTACAATGTGTCTTTGGGGATCCTGCCATCTTCCATGCGGCTCACATGGCCAAGCCATCTCAAGCGCCGCTGACTCAGTAGTGTGTATAAGCTGGGGATGTTGGCCGCTTCAAGGACTTCTGTGTTGGAGATATAGTCCTGCCACCTGATGCCAAGTATTCTCCGAAGGCAGCGAAGATGGAATGAATTGAGACGTCGCTCTTGGCTGGCATACGTTGTCCAGGCCTCGCTGCCGTAGAGCAAGGTGCTGAGGACACAGGCCTGATACACTCGGACTTTTGTGTTCCGTGTCAGTGCGCCATTTTCCCACACTCTCTTGGCCAGTCTGGACATAGCAGTGGAAGCCTTACCCATGCGCTTGTTGATTTCTGCATCTAGAGACAGGTTACTGGTGATAGTTGAGCCTAGGTAGGTGAACTCTTGAACCACTTCCAGAGCGTGGTCGCCAATATTGATGGATGGAGCATTTCTGACATCCTGCCCCATGATGTTCGTTTTCTTGAGGCTGATGGTTAGGCCAAATTCATTGCAGGTAGACGCAAACCTGTCGATGAGACTCTGCAGGCATTCTTCAGTGTGAGATGTTAAAGCAGCATCGTCAGCAAAGAGGAGTTCTCTGATGAGGACTTTCCGTACTTTGGACTTCGCTCTTAGACGGGCAAGGTTGAACAACCTGCCCCCTGATCTTGTGTGGAGGAAAATTCCTTCTTCAGAGGATTTGAACGCATGTGAAAGCAGCAGGGAGAAGAAAATCCCAAAAAGTGTGGGTGCGAGAACACAGCCCTGTTTCACACCACTCAGGATAGGAAAGGGCTCTGATGAGGAGCCACCATGTTGAATTGTGCCTTTCATATTGTCATGGAATGAGGTGATGATACTTAGTAGCTTTGGTGGACATCCGATCTTTTCTAGTAGTCTGAAGAGACCACGTCTGCTGACGAGGTCAAAGGCTTTGGTGAGATCAATGAAAGCAATGTAGAGGGGCATCTGTTGTTCACGGCATTTCTCCTGCAGCCCCTCAAACTAAGGCAGACATTCAAACTATTGCTACTGTTCAAACGATGGCTCCCCCTCAAACTAATGCATTCCCTCAAACTAAGATAGACCCTCAAACTGAGGCAGCTCGTCAAACTAAAGAAGCTCCTCAAACTAAATACGTCATTCCGACTAATGCAGCCCTCAAACTAATGCTGCCCCTCAAACTAATGCTGTCCCTCAAACTAATGCTGTCCCTCAAACTAATGCTGTCCCTCAAACTAATGCAGCCCCTCAAACTAAGGCAGCCCCTCAAACTAAGGCAGCCCTTCAAGCTGAGGCACACCCTGAAACGAATACAGATCCTCAAACGAAAGCAGCTCCTCAAACTAATGCATCAGCTCAAACTAATGCAGCCCCTCAAATTAATGCAGTCCCTCAAACTAATGCAGTCCCTCAAACTAAAACAGTCCTTGAAACTATTGCAGCCACTCAAACTAATGCAGCCTCTCAAAATAATGCTGCCCCTCAAACAAATGCTGCCCCTCAAACTAATGCAGAGCCTCAATCTATTGCAGCTTCTCAAAATAAAGCATCCCCTCAAACTAATGCAGCCCCTCAGACAAATGCAGCCCCTCAAACTAAAGCAGTCCCTCAAACTAATGCAGCCCCACAAACTAATGCAGCCCCACAAACTAATGCAGCCCCTCAAACTAATGAAGCCCCTCAAACTAATGCAGACACTTAAACTAATGCGGACTCTCAAACTAAGGCAGACCCTCAATCTATTGCAACTGTTCAAACTATGGCTTCCCATCAAACTAATGCATTCCCTCAAACTAAGATAGACCCTCAAACTGAGGCAGCTCGTCAAACTAAAGAAGCTCCTCAAACTAAGGCAGCCCCTCAAACTAATGCAGTCCCTCAAAGTAAGGGAGCCCCTCAAACTAAGGCAGCCAATCACACTAATGCAGGCCCCAAAACTAAGGAAGTCCTTCAAACTAATGCAGGCCCTCATAATTATGCAGCCCCTCAAACTAAGACAGCCTCTCAAACTAAATACGTAACTCAAATTAATGCAGTACCTCAATCTAATGCAGCTCATCAAACTAAAGAAGCTCCTCAAACTGAGACAGCCCCTCAATCTAAGACAGCCCCTCAAACTAATGCAAACCTTCAAACTGAGGCAGACCCTCAAATTATAGCAGCCGCTCAAACTAAGGCAGCCCCTCAAACAAATGCAGCCATCAAACCAAGGCAGCCATCAAACTAAGGCAGCCATCAAACTAAGGCAGCCTCTCAAACTAAGGCAGCCTCTGAAACTAATGCAGTCCCTCAAACTAAATCAGCCCCTCAAACTAAGGCAGCCAATCACGCTAATGCAGACCCTAAAACTAAGGAAGACCTTCAAACTAATGCAGTCCCTCATACTTATGCAGCCCCTCAAACTAAGTCAGCCTCTCAAACTAAATACGTAACTCAAATTAATGCAGTACCTCAATCTAGTGCAGCTCATCAAACTAAAGAAGCTCCTCAAACTAAGACAGCCCCTCAAGCTAATACAGTCCCTCAAACTAAGACAGCCTCTCAAACTAATGCCGCCCCTCAAACCAATGCTGCCCCTCAAACTAAATACGTCACTCAAATTAATTCAGTCCCTAAATCTAAAACAGCTCCTCAAATTAAACATGTTCCTCAAACTAAGGCAGCCCCTAAAACTAATACACTCCCTCAAACTAAGGCAGTCACTCAAACTAACGCAGCCGCTCAAATTAATGCACCCCACAAACGAAGGCAGACCCTCAAACTAATGCAGCACGTCAAACTAATGCAGCCCCTCAAACTAAGGCAGCCCATCAAACTGATGCAAACCCTCAAACTAAGGCAGCACCTCATAACTAAGTCAGCACCTCAAACTAAGGCTGACCCTCAAACGAAGGCAGCCCCTCAAACTAATGCAGACCCTCAAACTAATGCAGCCCCTCAAACTAATGCAGCCCCTCAAACTAAGGCAGACCCTCAATCTGAGGCAGACCATCAATCTGAGGCAGACCATCAATCTAAGGCAGACCATCAATCTAAGGCAGTCCCTCATTCTAATACAGCCTCTCAAACTATTGAAGCCACTCAAACTAATGAAGCCCCTCAAAGTAAGGCAGCCCCTCAAAGTAAGGCAGCCCCTCAAACTAAGGCAGCCCCTCAAACTAAGGCAGCCCCTCAAACTGATGCAGACCCTCAAACTAATGCAGCTCGTCAAACTAATGCAGCCCCTCAAACTGAGGCAGCCCCTCAAACTGAAACAGACCCTCAAACTCTGGCAGCCCCTCAAACTCTGGTAGACCCTCCAACTATGGCATCCCCTCACTCTAAGGCAGCCCCTCAAACTAAGGCGGACCCTCAAACTAATGCAGCCATCAAACTAGGGCAGCCCATCAAACTAATGCAGCCCCTCAAAGTAAGGCAGCCCCTCAAACTAAGGCAGCCAATCACACTAATGCAGGCCCCAAAACTAAGGAAGTCCTTCAAACTAATGCAGTCCCTCATACTTATGCAGCCCCTCAAACTAAGACAGCCCCTCAAACAAATGCAGCCATCAAACCAAGGCAGCTATCAAACTAAGGCAGCCTCTCAAACTAATGCAGTCCCTCAAACTAAATCAGCCCCTCAAACTAAGGCAGCCAATCACACTAATGCAGACCCTAAAACTAAGGAAGACCTTCAAACTAATGCAGTCCCTCATACTTATGCAGCCCCTCAAACGAAGTCAGCCTCTCAAACTAAATACGTAACTCAAATTAATGCAGTACCTCAATCTAGTGCAGCTCATCAAACTAAAGAAGCTCCTCAAACTAAGACAGCCCCTCAAGCTAATACAGTCCCTCAAACGAAGGCAGCCTCTCAAACTAATGCAACCCTCAAACTAATGCAACCCTCAAACGTAGGCAGACCCTCAAAATAATGCAGCACCTCAATTTTTTGCAGCCCCTCAAACTAAGGCAGCGCCTCAAACTAAGACAGCCCCTCAAACTAAGACAGCCCCTCAAACTAAGGCAACCCCTCAAACTAAGGCAGACCCTCAAATTATAGCAGCCCCTCAAACTAAGGTCGCCATCAAACTAAGGCAGCCATCAAACTAAGGCAGCCCCTCAAACTAAGGCAGCCTCTCAAACTAAACAGACCCTCAAACTTATGCAGCCCCTCAAACTTATGCAGCCCCTGAAATCTATGCAGCCCTCAAACTTATGCAACCCCTCAAACCGAGGCAGCCTTTCAAACCAATGCAGTTCCTCAAACTATGGCAGACCCTCAATCTAAGGCAGCCCCTCAATCTAATACAGCCACTCAAACTATTGCTGTCACTCATACTAAGGCTGCCTCTCAGACTAATGCAGCCCCTCAAACTTATGCAGCATCTCAAACTAAGTCAGCCTCTCAAACTAATGCAGTCCCTCAAACTAATGCAGTCCCTCAAACTAATGCAGTCCTTCAAACTATTGCAGCCACTCAAACTAATGCTGTCCCTCAAAGTAATGCAGCACCTCAGACTAACGCAGCCCTTCAAACTAATGCAGCCTCTCAAAATAATGCTGCCCCTCAAACTAATGCTGCCCCTCAAACTAATGCAGAGCCTCAATCTATTGCAGCTTCTCAAAATAAAGCAGCCCCTCAAACTAATGCAGCCCCTCAGACAAATTCAGCCCCTCAAACTAAAGCAGTCCCTCAAACTAACGCAGCCCACAAACTAATGCAGCCCCACAAACTAATGCAGCCCCTCAAACTAATGAAGCCCCTCAAACTAATCAATCAGCTAAACTCATTCAGACTCGCAAACTAAGGAAGCCCCTCACACTAATGCAGCCCCTCAAACTAATGCAGACCCTCAAACTACTGCAGACACTTAAACTAATGCGGACTCTCAAACTAAGGCAGACCCTCAATCTATTGCAACTGTTCAAACCAAGGCTTCCCATCAAACTAATGCATTCCCTCAAACTAAGATAGACCCTCAAACTGAGGCAGCTCGTCAAACTAAAGAAGCTCCTCAAACGAAGGCAGCCCCTCAAACTAATGCAGTCCCTCAAACTAAATACGTCCTTCCAACTAATGCAGCCCTCAAACTAATGCTGCCCCTCAAACTAATGCTGTCCCTCAAACTAATGCAGCCCCTCAAACTAAGGCAGCCCCTCAAACTAAGGCAGCCCTTCAAACTAAGGCAGACCCTCAAGCTAATGCTGCCCCTCAAACTAAATACATCACTCAAATTAATGCAGTCCCTCAATCTAAAACAGCTCCTCAAACTAAACAAGTTCCTCAAACTAAGGCAGCCCCTCAAACAAATACAGTCCCTCAAATGAAGGCAGTCACTCAAACTAACGCAGCCCCTCAAATTAATGCATCCCTCAAACGAAGGTAGACCCTCAAACTAATGCAGCTCGTTCAAACTAATGCATCCTCTCAAACTAAGGCAGCCCCTCAAACTAAGGCATCCCCTCAAACTAATGCAGCCTCTCAAACTAAGGCAGCCCCTCAAACTAAGGCAGCCCCTCAAACTAAATCAGCCCCTCAAACTAAGGCAGCCAATCACACGAATGCAGCCCCTCAAATCTAATGAAGCCCCTCAAACTACTACCTTCAAACAAACTAATCACAGCACTCAAACCAATGTATCCCATCGAACTAATGCATCCCCTCAAACTACGGCAGGCCCTCAAACTAAAGCAGCCCCTCAAACTGATGCAAACCCTCAATCTCAGTCAGCAACTCAAACTAAGGATGACCCTCAAACGAAGGCAGCCCCTCAAAGTAATGCAGCCCCTCAATCTAATGCAAACCCTGAATCTAATGCAGACCCTCAAACCATTGCAGACCCTCAAACTAAAGCAGTCCCTCAAACTAAGGCAGACCCTCAAACTAATGCAGTCCCTCAAACGAATGCAGCCTCTCAAACTAATGCAGCCTCTCAAACTAATGCAGCCCCTCAAACTAAGGCAGACCCTCAAACTAAGGCAGACCCTCAATCTAATGCAGCTCCTCAAAGTAATGCAGTCCCTCAAAGTAATGCAGTCCCTCAAACTATTGCAGGCCCTCAAACGAAGGCAGCCCCTGAAACTAAGGCAGAAACTCAAACTAATGCAGACAATCAAACTCATGCAGACCCTCAATATAAGGCAGCCCCTCAATCTAAGGCAGCCCTCAATCAAAGGCAGCGCCTCAATCTGAGGCAGCCCATCAAACTTATGCAGCCCCTCAAACTAATGTAGCCCCTCCAACTTAGGCACACCCTCCAACAAAGGCAGCCCATCAATCTAAGATAGACCCTCAGACTAATACAGCCTCTCAAACTAATGAATTCTCTCAAACTAATGCGGCCTTCAAAATAAGATTGACCCTCAAACTAAGGCAGCCCCTCAAACTAAGGCAGACCCTCAAACTAAGGCAGCCCCTCAAACTAAGGCAGCCCCTCAAACTAATGCAGCCATCAAACTAAGGCAGCCATCAAACTGATGCAGACCCTCAAACTAAATCAACCCCTCAAACTAAGGCAGCCAATCACACGAATGCAGGCCCTAAAACAAAGGAAGACCTTCAAACTAATGCAGTCCTCATCCTTCTGCAGCCCCTCAAACTAAGTCATCCTCTCAAACTAAATACGTCACTCAAATTAATGCAGTGCATCAATCTAATGCAGCTCATCAAACTAAAGAAGCTCCACAAACTAAGGCAGCCCCTCAAACTAAGGCAGCCCCTCAAACTAAGGCAGACCCTCAAACTGAGGCAGGCTCTCAATCTAATGCAGCTCCTCAAACTAAATCAGCCCCTCAAACTAGGGCAGCCCATCAAACTAATGCAGACCCTAAAACTAAGGCAGACCTTAAAACTAATGCAGCCCCTCATACTTATGCAGCCCCTCAAACTAAGTCATCCTCTGAAACTAATGCAACGCTCAAACTAATGCAAACCCTCAAACTAAGATTGACCCTCAAACTAAGGTAGCCCCTCAAACTAAGGCAGACCATCAAATTATAGCAGCCCCTCAAACTAAGTCAGCCTCTCAAACTAAATACGTCACTCAAATTAATGCAGTAACTCAATCTAGTACAGCTCATCAAACTAAAGAAGCTCCACAAACTAAGACATCCCCTCAAACTAATGCAAACCCTCAAACTAAGTTTGACCCTCAAACTAAGGCAAACCCCTCAAACTAAGGCAGCCCCTCAAACTAAGGAAGCCCCTCAAACTAAGGCAGCCCCTCAAATTAATGCAGCCATCAAACCAAGGCAGCCATCAAACTAAGGCAGCCCCTCAAACTAAGGCAGCCCCTCAAACTAAGGCAGCCTCTCAAACTAATGCAGCCTCTCAAACTAATGCAGCCTCTCAAACTAAATCAGCCCCTCAAACTAAGGCAAACCCCTCAAACTAAGGCAGACCCTCAAATTATAACAGCCGCTCAAACTAAGGCAGCCCCTCAAACTAAGGCAGCCCCTCAAACTAAGGCAGCCCCTCAATCTAATGCAGCCATCAAACCAAGGCAGCCATCAAACTAAGGCAGCCATCAAACTAAGGCAGCCCTCAAACTAAGGCAGCCTCTCAAACTAATGCAGCCCCTAAACTAAATCAGCCCCTCAAACTAAGGCAGCCAATGACACTAATGCAGACCCTAAAACAGAGGAAGACCTTCAAACTGATGAAGTCCCTCATACTTATGCAGCCCCTCAAACTAAGTCAGCCTCTCAAAGTAAATACGTAACTCAAATTAATGCAGTACCTCAATCTAGTGCAGCTCATCAAACTAATGCACCCCTCAAACTCAGGCAGACCCTCAAAATAATGCAGCACCTCAATTTTTTGCAGCCCCTCAAACTAAGGCAGTGCCTCAAACTAAGACAGCCTCTGAAACTAAGAGAGCCCCTCAAACTAAGGCAGCCCCTCAAACTAAGGCAGACCCTCAAATTATAGCAGTCCCTCAAACGAATGCAGCCCCTCAAACTAATGCAGCCTCTCAAACTAATGCAGCCTCTCAAACTAATGCAGCCTCTCAAACTAATGCAGCCCCTCAAATTAATGCAGCCCCTCAAACTCAGGCAGCCCCTCAATCTATTACAGCCGCTCAATCCAATACAGACTCTCAAACTAATGCAGCCCCTCAATCTAAGGCCGACCCACTTACTTATGCAGACCCACAAAGTAATGCAGCTCCTCAAACTAAGGCAGATCGTCAAAATATAGCAGCCCTTCAAAATAAGGCAGCCCCTGAAACTAAGGCAGCCCCTAAAACTAATGCAGTCCCTCAAACGATTGCAGCCCCTCAAACTAATGCAGCCTCTCAAACTAAGGCAGACCCTCAAACTAAGGCAGACCCTCAAACTAAGGCAGACCCTCAATCTAATGCAGCTCCTCAAAGTAATGCAGTCCCTCAAACTAAGATATACCCTCAAACTGAGGCAGCTCATCAAACTAAAGAAGCTCCTCAAACTAAGGCAGCCCCTCAAACTAATGCAGTCCCTCAAACTAATGCAGACTCTGAAACGAAGGCAGCCCCTCAAACTAAGGCAGCCCCTCAAACTAAGGCAGCCCCTCAAACTAAATACGTCATTCCAACTAATGCAGCCCTCAAACTAATGCTGCCCCTCAAACTAATGCTGCCCCTCAAACTAATGCTGTCCCTCAAGCTAATGCTGCCCCTCAAACAAAATACGTCACTCAAATTAATGCAGTCCCTCAATCTAAAACAGCTCCTCAAACTAATAAGTTCCTCAAACTAAGGCAGCCCCTAAAACTAATACAGTTCCTCAAACTAAACAGCCCCTCAAACAAATAGTCGCTCAAACGAAGGCAGTCACTCAAACTAACGCCGCCCCTCAAATTAATGCATCCCTCAAACGAAGGCAGACCCTCAAACTAATGCAGCACGTCAAACTAATGCATCCTCTCAAACTAAGGCAGCCGCTCAAACTAATGCAGCCCCTCAAACTAAGGCAGCCCCTCAAACTAAGGCAGCCCCTCAAACTAAATCAGCCCCTCAAACTAAGGCAGCCAATCACACTAATGCAGACCCTAAAACTAAGGATGACCTTCAAACTAAGGCAGGCCCTCAAACAAATGCAGCCCCTCAAATCTAATGAAGCCCCTCAAACTAACTCAGCCCCTCAAACTACTAACTTCAAACAAACTAATCACAGCACTCAAACTAATGTAGCCCATCGAACTAATGCATCCCCTCAAACTACGGCAGGCCCTCAAACTAAAGCAGCCCCTCAAACTGATGCAAACCCTCAATCTAAGTCAGCAACTCAAACGAAGGATGACCCTCAAATGAAGGCAGCCCCTCAAAGTAATGCAGCCCCTCAAACTAATGCAGACCCTCAAACTAAAGCAGACCCTCAAACTAAGGCAGACCCTCAAACTAAAGCAGACCCTCAAACTAAGGCAGAACCTCATTCTAAGGCTGCCCCTCACTCTAATACAGCCTCTCAAACTATTGAAGCCACTCAAACTAAGGCAGCCTCTCAGGGTAATGCAGCCCCTCAAACTTTTGCCGCCCGTCAAGCTAATGCAGCCTCTCAAAAGATGGCACTCCCTCAAACAAATGCAGCCGCTCAAAATTAATGCAGCCCCTCAAACCAAGGCAGCCCCTCAAGCTAACGCAGCCCCTCAAACTACTGACTTCAGACAAACTAATCACAGCACGCAAACGAAGGCAGCCCCTCAAACTAAGGCAGCCCCTCAAACTAAATACGTCATACCAACTAATGCAGCCCTCAAACTAATGCTGCCCCTCAAACCAATGCTGCCCCTCAAACTAATGCTGCCCCTCAAACTAATGCAGCCCCTCAAACTAATGCAGCCCCTCAAACTACGGCAGCCCCTCAAACTACGGCAGCCCCTCAAACTAAGGCAGCCCCTCAAACAAAGGCAGACCCTTAAACTAAGAAAGCCCCTCAAACTAAGGATGCCCCTCAAACGAAGGGAGCCCCTCAATCAAATTCAGCCCCACAATCAAAGGCAGCCCCACAATCAAAGGCAGCCCCTCAAACTAAGGCAGCCTCTCAAACTAATGCAGCCCCTCAAACCAATGCAGCCCCTCAAGCTAATGCTGCCCCTCAAACTAAATACATCACTCAAATTAATGCAGTCCCTCAATCTAAAACAGCTCCTCAAATTGAACATGTTCCTCAAACTAAGGCAGCCCCTAAAACTAATACAGTCCCTCAAACTAAGGCAGTCACTCAAACTAACGCAGCCGCTCAAATTAATGCAACCCACAAACGAAGGCAGACCCTCAAACTAATGCAGCACGTCAAACTAATGCAGCCCCTTAAACTAAGGCAGCCCCTCAAACTGAACCAGCCCCTCAAACTGATGCAAACCCTCAAACTAAGGCAGCACCTCAAACTAAGTCAGCCCCTCAAACTAAGGCAGACCCTCAAACTAAGGCAGACCCTCAAACTAAGGCAGACCATCAATCTAAGGCAGACCATCAATCTAAGGCAGTCCCTCATTCTAATACAGCCTCTCAAACTATTGAAGACACTCAAACTCAGGCAGCCTCTCAGGGCAATGCAGCCCCTCAAACATATGCCGCCCGTCAAGCTAATGCAGCCTCTCAAAATATGGCACTCCCTCAAACAAATGCAGCCCCTCAAATCTAATGCAGCCCATAACTAATGCAGCACGTCAAACTAAATCAGCCCCTCAAACAAAGGCAGCCCCTCAAACTAAGGCAGACCCTCAAATTATAGCAGCCCCTCAAACTAATGCAGCACGTCAATCTAATGCAGACCCTCAAACTAAGGCAGCCTCTCAAACTAAACAGACCCTCAAACTTATGCAGACCCTAAAACTGATGCAGCCCGTCATACTAATGGATCCCCTCAAAGTAAGGCAGCCCCTCAAACTGATGCAGACCCTCAAACTGATGCAGCTCGTCAAACTAATGCAGCCCCTCAAACTGAGGCAGCCCCTCAAACTGAAGCAGTCCCTCAAACTCTGGCAGCCCCTCAAACTCTGGCAGCCCCTCAAACTCTGGCAGCTCCTCAAACTCTGGTAGCCCCTCAAACTATGGCATCCCCTCACTCTAAGGCAGCCCCTCAAACTAAGGCGGACCCTCAAACTAATGCAGCCATCAAACTAGGGCAGCCCATCAAACTAATGCAGCCCCTCAAACTAAGGCAGCCAACCACACTAATGCAGGCCCCAAAACTAAGGAAGTCCTTCAAACTAATGCAGTCCCTCATAATTATGCAGCCCCTCAAACTAAGACAGCCTCTCAAACTAAATACGTAACTCAAATTAATGCAGTACCTCAATCTAATACAGCTCATCAAACTAAGGAAGCTCCTCAATCTAAGACAGCCCCTCAAACTGATGCAAACCTTCAAACTAAGGCAGACCACCAAATTATAGCAGCCCCTCAAACTAAGTCAGCCTCTCAAACTAAATACGTAATTCAAATTAATGCAGTACCTTAATCCAATACAGCTCATCAAACTAATGCTGTCCCTCAAAGTAATGCAGTACCTCAGACTAATGCAGCCCTTCAAACTAATGCAGCCTCTCAAAATAATGCTGCCCCTCAAACTAATGCAGCCCCTCAAACTAAGGCAGCCTCTCAAACTAAATACGTAACTCAAATTAATGCAGTACCTCAATCTAATGCAGCTCATCAAACTAAAGAAGCTCCTCAAACTGAGACAGCCCCTCAATCTAAGACAGCCCCTCAAACTAATGCAAACCTTCAAACTGAGGCAGACCCTCAAATTATAGCAGCCGCTCAAACTAAGGCAGCCCCTCAAACAAATGCAGCCATCAAACCAAGGCAGCCATCAAACTAAGGCAGCCATCAAACTAAGGCAGCCTCTCAAACTGAGGCAGCCTCTGAAACTAATGCAGTCCCTCAAACTAAATCAGCCCCTCAAACTAAGGCAGCCAATCACACTAATGCAGACCCTAAAACTAAGGAAGACCTTCAAACTAATGCAGTCCCTCATACTTATGCAGCCCCTCAAACTAAGTCAGCCTCTCAAACTAAATACGTAACTCAAATTAATGCAGTACCTCAATCTAGTGCAGCTCATCAAACTAAAGAAGCTCCTCAAACTAAGACAGCCCCTCAAGCTAATACAGTCCCTCAAACTAAGGCAGACCCTCAAACTAAAGCAGACCCTCAAACTAAGGCAGAACCTCATTCTAAGGCTGCCCCTCTCTCTAATACAGCCTCTCAAACTATTGAAGCCACTCAAACTAAGGCAGCCTCTCAGGGTAAAGCAGCCCCTCAAACTTTTGCCTCCCGTCAAGCTAATGCAGCCTCTCAAAAGATGGCACTCCCTCAAACAAATGCAGCCCCTCAAGCTAACGCAGCCCCTCAAACTGCTAACTTCAAACAAACTAATCACAGCACGCAAACGAAGGCAGCCCCTCAAACTAAGGCAGCCCCTCAAACTAAATACGTCATACCAACTAATGCAGCCCTCAAACTAATGATGACCCTCAAACTAATGCTGCCCCTCAAACTAATGCTGCCCCTCAAACTAAGGCAGCCCCTCAAACTAAGGCAGCCCCTCAAACAAAGGCAGACCCTCAAACTAAGGCAGACCCTGAAACTAAGGCAGCCCCTCAATCAAATGCAGCCCCACAATCAAAGGCAGCCCCTCAAACTAAGGCAGCCTCTCAAACCAATGCAGCCCCTCAAACCAATGCAGCCCCTCAAACCAATGCAGCCCCTCAAGCTAATGCTGCCCCTCAAACCAAATACATCACTCAAATTAATGCAGTCCCTCAATCTAAAACAGCTCCTCAAATTAAACATGTTCCTCAAACTAAGGCAGTCACTCAAACTAACGCAGACGCTCAAATTAATACACCCCACAAACGAAGGCAGACCCTCAAACTAATGCAGCACTTCAAACTAATGCAGCCCCTCAAACTAAGGCAGCCCCTCAAACTAAAGCCGCCCCTCAAACTGATGCAAACCCTCAAACTAAGGCAGCACCTCAAACTAAGCCAGCACCTCAAACTAAGGCTGACTCTCAAACGAAGGCAGCCCCTCAAACTAATGCAGCCCGTCAAACTAATGCAGACCCTCAAATTAATGCAGGCCCTCAAACTAAGGCAGACCCTCAAACTAAGGCAGACCATCAATCTAAGGCAGACCATCAATCTAAGGCAGTCCCTCATTCTAATACAGCCTCTCAAACTATTGAAGACACTCAAACTCAGGCAGCCTCTCAGGGCAATGCAGCAGCTCAAACACATGCCGCCCGTCAAGCTAATGCAGCCTCTCAAAATATGGCACTCCCTCAAACAAATGCAGCCGCTCAAATCTAATGCAGCCCCTCAAACCAAGGCAGCCCCTCAAACTACTAACTTCAAACAAACTAATCACAGCACGCAAACGAAGGCAACCCCTCAAACTAAGGCAGCCCCTCAAACTAAATACGTCATACCAACTAATGCAGCCCTCAAACTAAGGCAGCCCCTCAAACTAATGCAACCCCTCAAACTAATGCAGCCCCTCAAACTAATGCAGCCCCTCAAACTAATGCAGCCCCTCAAACTAATGCAGCCCCTCAAACTAAGGCATCCCCTCAAGCTATGGCAGCCCCTCACACTAAGGCAGCCTCACAAACAAAGGCAGACCCTCAAACTAAGGAAGCCCCTCAAACTAAGGATGCCCCTCATACGAAGGCAGCCCCTCAATCAAATGCAGCCCCACAATCAAAGGCAGAGCCACAATCAAAGGCAGCCCCACAATCAAAGGAAGCCCCACAATCAAAGGCAGCCCCTCAAACTAATGCAGCCTCTCAAACTAATGCCGCCCCTCAAACTAAATACATCACTCAAATTAATGCAGTCCCTCAATCTAAAACAGCTCCTCAAATTAAACATGTTCCTCAATCTAAGGCAGCCCCTAAAACTAATACACTCCCTCAAACTAAGGCAGTCACTCAAACTAACGCAGCCGCTCAAATTAATGCATCCCACAAACGAAGGCAGACCCTCAAACTAATGCAGCACGTCAAACTAATGCAGCCCCTCAAACTAAGGCAGCACCTCAAACTAAGGCTGACCCTCAAACGAAGGCAGCCCCTCAAACTAATGCAGCCCCTCAAACTAATGCAGACCCTCAAACTAATGCAGCCCCTCAAACTAAGGCAGACCTTCAAACTAAGGCAGACCATCAATCTGAGGCAGACCATCAATCTAAGGCAGACCATCAATCTAAGTCAGTCCCTCATTCTCATACAGCCTCTCAAACTATTGAAGCCACTCAAACTAAAGCAGCCTCTCAGGGTAATGCAGCCCCTCAAACTTATGCCACCCGTCAAGCTAATGCAGCCTCTCAAAATATGGCACTCCCTCAAACAAATGCAGCCCCTCAAATCTAATGCAGCCCCTCAAACCAAGGCAGCCCCTCAAACTAATGCAGCCCCATCAAACTAAGGCAGCCCCTCAAACTAATGCAGCACGTCAAACTAATGCAGACCCTCAAACTAAGGCAGCCCCTCAAACTATGGCAGCCCCTCACACTAAGGCAGCCCCTCAAACTAGGGCAGCCCATCAAACTAATGCAGCCCCTCAAACTGATGCAGACGCTCAAACTAATGCAGCTCGTCAAACTAATGCAGCCCCTCAAACTGAGGCAGCCCCTCAAACTGAAGCAGACCCTCACACTCTGGCAGCCCCTCAAACTCTGGTAGCCCCTCAAACTATGGCATCCCCTCAGTCTAAGGCAGCCCCTCAAACTAAGGCGGACCCTCAAACTAATGCAGCCATCAAACTAGGGCAGCCCATCAAACTAATGCAGCCTCTCAAAGTAAGGCGGACCCACAAACTAAGGCAGCCAATCACACTAATGCAGGCCCCAAAACTAAGGAAGTCCTTCAAACTAATGCAGTCCCTCATACTTATGCAGCCCCTCAAACTAAGACAGCCTCTCAAACTAAATACGTAACTCAAATTAATGCAGTACCTCAATCTAATACAGCTCATCAAACTAAAGAAGCTCCTCAATCTAAGACAGCCCCTCAAACTAATGCAAACCTTCAAACGAAGGCAGACCCTCAAATAATAGCAGTCGCTCAAACTAAGGCAGCCCCTCAAACAAATGCAGCCATCAAACTAAGGCAGCCATCAAACTAAGGCAGCCTCTCAAACTAATGCAGTCCCTCAAACTAAATCAGCCCCTCAAACTAAGGCAGCCAATAACACTAATGCAGACCCTAAAACTAAGGAAGACCTTCAAACTAATGCAGTCCCTCATACTTATGCAGCCCCTCAAACTAAGTCAGCGTCTCAAACTAAATACGTAACTCAAATTAATGCAGTACCTCAATCTAGTGCAGCTCATCAAACTAAAGAAGCTCCTCAAACTAAGACAGCCCCTCAAGCTAATACAGTCCCTCAAACTAAGGCAGCCCCTCAAACTAATGCAACGCTCAAACTAATGCAACCCTCAAACGAAGGCAGACCCTCAAAATAATGCAGCACCTCAATTTTTTGCAGCCTCTCAAACTAAGGCAGCGCCTCAAAATAAGACAGCCCCTCAAACTAAGACAGTCCCTCAAACTAAGGCAACCCCTCAAACTAAGGCAGACCCTCAAATTATAGCAGCCCCTCAAACTAAGGTAGCCATCAAACTAACGCAGCCCCTCAAATTAATGCACACCTCAAACGAAGGCAGACCCTCAAACTAAAGCAGCCCCTCAAACTGATGCAAACCCTCAAACTAAGGCAGCACCTCAAACTAAGTCAGCACCTCAAACTAAAGCTGACACCCAAACGAAGGCAGCCCCTCAGACTAATGCAGCCCCTCAAACTAATGCAGACCCTCAATCCAATGCAGACGCTCAAACTAATGCAGTCCGTCAAACTGATGCAGCCCCTCAAACAAAGGCAGCACCTCATTCTAATACAGCTACTCAAACTATTGAAGCCCCTCAAACTAAGGCAGCCTCTCAGGGTAATGCAGCCCCTCAAACTAATGCATCCCCTCAAACTAAGGCAGCCCCTCAAACTAATGCAGCCTCTCAAACTAAGGCAGCCCCTCAAACTAAGGCAGGCCCTCAAACTAAAGCAGCCCCTCAAACTGATGCAAACCCTCAATCTAATTCAGCACCTCAAACTAAGGCTGACCCTCAAACGAAGGCAGCCCCTCAAACTAATTTGCCCCTCAAACTAATGCAGACCCTGAATCCAATGCAGACCCTCAATCCAATGCAGACCCTCAAACTAATGCAGCCCCTCAAACTAAAGCAGACCCTCAAATTAAGGCAGAACCTCATTCTAAAGCTGCCCCTCACTCTAATACAGCCTCTCAAATTATTGAAGCCACTCAAACTAAGGCAGCCTCTCAGGGTAATGCAGCCCCTCAAACTTTTGCCGCCCGTCAAGCTAATGCAGCCTCTCAAAAGATGGCACTCCCTCAAACAAATGCAGCCGCTCAAATCTAATGCAGCCCCTCAAACCAAGGCAGCCCCTCAAACTAACGCAGCACCTCAAACTACTAACTTCAAACAAACTAATCACAGCACGCAAACGAAGGCAGCCCCTCAAACTAAGGCAGCCCCTCAAACTAAATACGTCATACCAACTAATGCAGCCCTCAAACTAAGGCAGGCCCTCAAACTAATGCAACCCCTCAAACTAATGCAGCCCCTCAAGCTAATGCTGCCCTTCAAACTAAATACGTCACTCAAATTAATGCAGTCCCTGAATCTAAAACAGCTCCTCAAATTAAACATGTTCCTCAAACGAAGGCAGCCCCTAAAACTAATACAGTTCCTCAAACTAAAGCAGCCCCTCAAACTAATACAGTCCCTCAAACTGAGGCAGTCACTCAAACTAACGAAGCCGCTCAAATTAATGCACCCCACAAACGAAGGCAGACCCTCAAACTAATGCAGCACGTCAAAATAATGCAGCCCCTCAAACTAAGGCAGCCCCTCAACTCAAGCAGCATCTCAAACTGATGCAAACCCTCAAACTAAGGCAGCACCTCATAACTAAGGCTGACCCTCAAACGAAGGCAGCCCCACGAACTAATGCAGCCCTTCAAACTAATTCAGACCCTCAAACTAATGCAGCCCCTCAAACTAAGGCAGACCCTCAAACTAAGGCAGACCCTCAAACTTAGGCAGACCCTCAAACTAAGGCAGACCATCAATCTAAGGCAGACCATCAATCTAAGGCAGACCATCAATCTAAGGCAGTCCCTCATTCTAATACAGCCTCTCAAACTATTGAAGCCACTCAAACTAAGGCAGCCTCTCAGGGTAATGCAGCCCCTCAAACTTATGCCGCCCATCAAGCTAATGCAGCCTCTCAAAATATGGCACTCCCTCAAACAAATGCAGCCCCTCAAATCTAATGCAGCCCCTCAAACCAAGGCAGCCCCTCAAACTATGGCAGCCCCTCACACTAACGCAGCCCCTCAAACCAAGGCAGACCCTCAAACTAAGGCAGCCCCTCTCTCTAAGGCAGCCACTCTATCTAAGGCAGCCCCTCAAACGATGGCACACACTCAAACTAAGGTAGCCCCTCAAACTAAGGGAGACCCTCAATCTAATACAGCCTCTCAAACTAATGCAGTGACTCAAACAAATGCAGCCACTCAAACTAAGGCAGCCCCTCAAACTATGGCAGCCCCTCAAAGTAAGGCAGCCCCTAAAACTAAGGCAGTCCCTCAAACTAAGGCAGCCCCTCAAACTGAGGTAGCCCCTTAAACTGAGGTAGCCCCTCAAACTGATGCAGACCCTCAAACTAATGCAGCTCATCAAACTAATGCAGCCACTCAAACTGAGGCAGACCCTCAAACTAAAGCAGACCCTCAAACTCTGGCAGCCCCTCAAACTCTGGCAGCCCCTCAAACTATGGCAGCCCCTCAAACTATGGCAGCCCCTCACTCTAAGGCAGCCCCTCAAACTAAGGCGGACCCTCAAACTAATGCAGCCCCTCAAACTAGGGCAGCTCATCAAACTAATGCAGCCCCTCAACGTAAGGCAGCCCCTCAAACTAATGCAGCCCCACAAACTAATGCAAACGCTCAAACTACGGCAGCACCTCAAACTAAGTCTGACCCTCAAACATATGCAGACCCTCAAAGTAAGGCAGTACCTCAAATTAAGGCAGCCCGTCAAACTATGGCAGCCCCTCAAACTAAGGCAGCCCCTCAAACTAAGGCAGACCCTCAAACTAAGGGAGACCCTCAAACTAAGGGAGACACTCAATCATAGGCAGCCCCTCAAATTATGTCACAGCCTCAAACGAAGGCAACCCTCAATCTGATGCAGCCTCTCAAACTAATGCAGTCCCTCAAACTGATGCAGACCCTCAAACTGATGCAGACCCTGAAACTAACGCAGCTCGACAAACTAAAGCAGCCCCTCAAACTAAGGCAGACCCTCAATCTAATGCAGCCCCTCAAACTAATGCACCTCCTCAAACAAATGCAGACCGTCAAACGAATACAGATCTTCAATCTAATACAGCTACTCAAACTAATGCATTTTGCTCAAACTAATACGTCCCCACAAACTAATGCTGCCCCTCAAACTAATACAGCTCCTCAAACTAATACAGCTCCTCAAACTAATACAGACCCTCAAACTAATACAGCCTCTCAAACTAATGCAGCCCCTCAATCTAATGCAGACCCTCAAATTGATGCAGTCCCTCAAACTAAAGCATTCCCACAAACAAAATCAGTCCTTCAAACCAATACAACCCCTCAAACTAATGCAGCCTCTCAAACTAATGCGGACCCTCAAACTAAGTCAGCCGCTAAACTAAGGCAGCCCCTCAAACTAATGCAACCACGCAAACTAATGCAGCCCCTCAAACTATGGCAGCCCCTCGCTCTAAGGCAGCCTCTCAAACTAAGGCGGACCCTCAAACTAATGCAGCCCCTCAAACTAATGCATCCCCTCAGACGAATGAAACCCATCAAACTAATGCAGCCCCTCAAACTAAGTCAGCCCCTCAAATTAATGCAACCCCGCAAACTAATGCTGCCCATCAAACTAACGCAACCCTTCAAACTAATGCAGCCCCTCAATCTAATGCCGTCCGTCACACTAATGCAGCCCATGAAACTAATGCAGCCCCTTAAACTAATGCACCACCTCAAAGTAATGAATCGGCTAAACTCATTCAGACTCGCAAACTAATACACAACCACACTCTAATGCAGCCCCTCAAACTAAGGCAGACTCTCAAACCAAGGCAGTGCCTCAAACTAATGCGTTCCCTCAAACTGATGCAGCCCTCAAACTCATGCAGACCCTCAAACTCATGCAGCCCCTCAGACGAATGAAGCACCTCAAACAAATGCAGCTCCTCAAACTAAGGCAGCCCCTCAAACTAATGCAGCCATCAAAATAAGGCAGCCATCAAAATAAGGCAGCCATCAAACTAAGGCAGCCCCTCAAAAAAAGGCAGCCTCTCATACTCAGGCAGCCCCTCAAACTAATGCAGCCATCAAACTAAGGCAGCCCCTCAAACTAATGCAGCCATCAAACGAAGGCAGCCCCTCAAACTAAGGAAGCCCTTCAAACTAATGCAGTCCCTCAAAGTAATGCAGCCCCTCAAACGAAGTCAGCCTCTCAAACGAAATACGTCACTCAAATTAATGCAGTACCTCAAACTAATGCACCGCTCAAACTGAGGCAAACCCTCAAAATAATGCAGAACGTCAATTTATTGCAGGCCCTCAAACTAAGGCAGCCCCTCAAACTAAGACAGCCCCTCAAACTAAGACAGCCCCTCAAACTAATGCAAACCCTCAAACTGAGATTGACCCTCAAACTAAGGCAGCCCCTCAGACGAAGGCAGACACTCAAACTAATGAGGACTCTCAAACGAAGGCAGACCCTCAATCTATTGCTGCTCTTCAAACTATGGTTTCCCTCAAACTAATGCATTCCCTCAAACTAAGACAGACCCTCAAACTGAGCAGCTCGTCAAACTAAAGAAGCTCCTCAAACTAAGGCAGCCCCTCAAACTAATGCAGTGCCTCAAACATATGCAGCCACTGAAACTAAGGCTGCCCATCAAACTAAAGCAGCCCCTCAAAGTAAGCCAGCCCCTCAAACTAAGGCAGCCCCTCAAACTATGGCAGCCCCTCACTCTAAGGCAGCCCCTCAATCTAAGGCGGACCCTCAAACTAATGCAGCCCCTCAAACTAAGGCAGCCCCTCAATCAAATGCAGCCCCTCAGTCAAAGGCGGCCCCTCAAACTATGGCAGCCTCTCAAACTAAGGCAGCCCCACAAACTAATGCAAACGCTCAAACTAAGGCAGCATCTCAAACTAAGTCTGACCCTTAACCTAAGGCAATCCCTCAAATTAAGGCAGCCCCTCAAACTAAGGTAGCCCCTCTCTCTAAGGCAGCCCCTCTATCTAAGGCAGCCCCTCAAACTATGGCAGACCCTCAAACTAAGGCAGCCCCTCAAACTAATGCAGACCCTCCATCGAAGGCAGCCCCTCTAACGAAGGCAGCCCCTCAAACTAAGGCAGCCCCTCAAACTAATGCCGTCCGTCACACTAATGCAGCCCATCAAACTAATGCAGTCCCTCAAAGTAATGCAGCCCTCAAACTCAGGCAGACCCTCAAACTCATGCAGCCCCCCAAATGAATGAAGCACCTCAAACTAATACAGCTCCTCAAACTAAGGCATCCCCTCAAACTCAGGCAGCCTCTCAAACTAATGCAAACCCTCAAACTAAGGTTGACCCTCAAGTTAAGGCAGCCCCTCAAACTCAGGCAGCCTCTCAAACTAATGCAGCCCCTCAAACTAAAGCAGCCCCTCAAACGAAGGCAGCCAATCACACTAATGCAGCTCCTCAAACTAAGGCAGCCCCTCAAACTAAGACAGCCCCTCAAACTAATGCAAACCCTCAAACTAAGGTTGACCCTCAAGTTAAGGCAGCCCCTCAGACTAAGGCAGACACTCAAACTAATGCGGACTCTCAAACTAAGGCAGACCCTCAATCTGTTGCTGCTCTTCAAACTATGGCTTCCCCTCAAACTAATGCATTCCCCCAAACTAAGACAGACCCTCAAACTGAGGCAGCTCGTCAAACTAAAGCATACCCTCAAACACTGGCAGCCCCTCAAACTAATGCAGCCCATCAAACGAAGGCAGCCCCTCAATCAAATGCAGCCCCTCAGTCAAAGACGGCCCCTCAGACTAAGGCAGACTCTCAAACTAAGCCAGCCCCACAAACTAATGCAAACGCTCAAACTAAGGCAGCACCTCAAACTAAGACAAACCCTTAAACATATTCAGACCCTCAAACTAAGGCAGTCCCTCAAATCAAGGCAGCCCCTCAAACTAAGGTAGCCCCTCTCTCTAAGGCAGCCACTCTATCCAAGGCAGCCCCTCAAACTATGGCAGACACTCAAACTAAGACAGCCCCTCAAACGAAGGCAGCCCCTCAAACTGAGAAGGCCCTCAAACTAAGGCAGCCCATCGAACTAAGGCAGCCCATCGAACTAAGGCAGCCCCTGGACTTATGCAGCCCCTCAAACTAAGGCTGCCCGTCAAACTAATGCAGCACCTCAAACTAATGCAGCCCCTCTCTCTGAGGCAGCCATTCTATCTAAGGCAGCCCCTCAAACTATGGCAGCCCCTCAAACTAAGGCAGCCCCTCAAACTAAATACGTCATTCCAACTAACGCAGCCCTCAAACTAACGCTGCCCCTCAAACTAATGCAGCTCGTTAAACTAATGCAGCCCCTCAAACTAAGGCAGCGCCTCAAACTAAGTCTGCCCTTCAAACTAATGCAGTCCCTCAAACTAATGCAGCCCCTCAAACTAATGCAGCCCCTCAAACTAAGGTTGCCCCTCAAACTAATGCAGCACCTCAATCTAAGGCAGACCATCAATCTAATGCAGACACTCAATCGAAGGCAGACACTCAAGCTATGGCATCCCCTCAATCCAAGTCAGTGCCTCAAGATAAGTTAGACCCTCAAACTACTGCAATCCCTCAAACTAAGTCAGCCCCTCAAACTTATTTAGACCCTCGAACATATGCAGACCCTCAAACATATGCAGACCCAAAAACATATGCAGACCCTCAAACATATGCAGACCCTCAAACATATGCAGACCCTCAAGCTCAGGCAGCCCCTCAAACTCAGGCAGCCCCTCAAATTAAGGCAGCCCCTCTCTCTAAGGCAGCCCTTCAATCTAAGGCAGACCCTCAAACTATGGCAGAGACTCAAACTAAGGCAGCCCCTCAAACTCTGGCAGACACTCAAACTAAGACAGCCCCTCAAACGAAGGCAGCCCCTCAAACGAAGGCAGCCCCTCAAACTAACGCTGCCCCTCAAACTAATGCAGCTCGTCAACCTAATGCAGCCACTCAAACTGAGACAGCCCCTCAAACTAAGGCAGCCCATCGAACTAAGGCAGCCCCTCAAACTAAGGCAGCCCCTCAATCAAATGCAGCCCCTCAGTCAAAGGCGGCCCCTCAAACTATGGCAGCCGCTCAAACTAAGGCAGCCCCACAAACTAATGCAAACGCTCAAACTAAGGCAGCATCTCAAACTAAGTCTGACCCTTAACCTAAGGCAATCCCTCAAATTAAGGCAGCCCCTCAAACTAAGGTAGCCCCTCTCTCTAAGGCAGCCCCTCTATCTAAGGCAGCCCCTCAAACTATGGCAGACCCTCAAACTAAGGCAGCCCCTCAAACTAATGCAGACCCTCCATCGAAGGCAGCCCCTCTAACGAAGGCAGCCCCTCAAACTAAGGCAGCCCCTCAAACTAATGCCGTCCGTCACACTAATGCAGCCCATCAAACTAATGCAGTCCCTCAAAGTAATGCAGCCCTCAAACTCAGGCAGACCCTCAAACTCATGCAGCCCCCCAAATGAATGAAGCACCTCAAACTAATACAGCTCCTCAAACTAAGGCATCCCCTCAAACTCAGGCAGCCTCTCAAACTAATGCAGCCCCTCAAACTAAAGCAGCCCCTCAAACGAAGGCAGCCAATCACACTAATGCAGCTCCTCAAACTAAGGCAGCCCCTCAAACTAAGACAGCCCCTCAAACTAATGCAAACCCTCAAACTAAGGTTGACCCTCAAGTTAAGGCAGCCCCTCAGACTAAGGCAGACACTCAAACTAATGCGGACTCTCAAACTAAGGCAGACCCTCAATCTGTTGCTGCTCTTCAAACTATGGCTTCCCCTCAAACTAATGCATTCCCCCAAACTAAGACAGACCCTCAAACTGAGGCAGCTCGTCAAACTAAAGCATACCCTCAAACACTGGCAGCCCCTCAAACTAATGCAGCCCATCAAACGAAGGCAGCCCCTCAATCAAATGCAGCCCCTCAGTCAAAGACGGCCCCTCAGACTAAGGCAGACTCTCAAACTAAGCCAGCCCCACAAACTAATGCAAACGCTCAAACTAAGGCAGCACCTCAAACTAAGACTGACCCTTAAACATATGCAGACCCTCAAACTAAGGCAGTCCCTCAAATCAAGGCAGCCCCTCAAACTAAGGTAGCCCCTCTCTCTAAGGCAGCCACTCTATCCAAGGCAGCCCCTCAAACTATGGCAGACACTCAAACTAAGACAGCCCCTCAAACGAAGGCAGCCCCTCAAACTGAGAAGGCCCTCAAACTAAGGCAGCCCATCGAACTAAGGCAGCCCATCGAACTAAGGCAGCCCCTGGACTTATGCAGCCCCTCAAACTAAGGCTGCCCGTCAAACTAATGCAGCACCTCAAACTAATGCAGCCCCTCTCTCTGAGGCAGCCATTCTATCTAAGGCAGACCCTCAAACTATGGCAGCCCCTCAAACTAAGGCAGCCCCTCAAACTAAATACGTCATTCCAACTAACGCAGCCCTCAAACTAACGCTGCCCCTCAAACTAATGCAGCTCGTTAAACTAATGCAGCCCCTCAAACTAAGGCAGCGCCTCAAACTAAGTCTGCCCTTCAAACTAATGCAGTCCCTCAAACTAATGCAGCCCCTCAAACTAATGCAGCCCCTCAAACTAATGCAGCACCTCAATCTAAGGCAGACCATCAATCTAATGCAGACACTCAATCGAAGGCAGACACTCAAGCTATGGCATCCCCTCAATCCAAGTCAGTGCCTCAAGATAAGTTAGACCCTCAAACTACTGCAATCCCTCAAACTAAGTCAGCCCCTCAAACTTATTTAGACCCTCGAACATATGCAGACCCTCAAACATATGCAGACCCAAAAACATATGCAGACCCTCAAACATATGCAGACCCTCAAACATATGCAGACCCTCAAGCTCAGGCAGCCCCTCAAACTCAGGCAGCCCCTCAAATTAAGGCAGCCCCTCTCTCTAAGGCAGCCCTTCAATCTAAGGCAGACCCTCAAACTATGGCAGAGACTCAAACTAAGGCAGCCCCTCAAACTATGGCAGACACTCAAACTAAGACAGCCCCTCAAACGAAGGCAGCCCCTCAAACGAAGGCAGCCCCTCAAACTAACGCTGCCCCTCAAACTAATGCAGCTCGTCAAACTAATGCAGCCACTCAAACTGAGACAGCCCCTCAAACTAAGGCAGCCCATCGAACTAAGGCAGCCCATCGAACTAAGGCTGCCCTTCAAACTAATGCAGTCCCTCAAACTAATGCAGCTCCTCAAACTAAGGTTGCCCCTCAAACTAATGCAGCACCTCAATCTAAGGCAGACACTCAATCTAATGCAGACACTCAATCTAAGGCAGACACTCAAACTATGGCATCCCCTCAATCCAAGTTAGTGCCTCAAGATAAGTTAGACCCTCAAACTACTGGAATCCCTCAAACTAAGTCAGCCCCTCAAACTTATTTAGACCCTCGAACATATGCAGACCCTCAAACATATGCAGACCCTCAAACTCAGGCAGCCCCTCTCTCTAAGGCAGCCCCTCAAACTAAGGCAGCCCCTCTCTTTAAGGCAGCCCTTCTATCGAAGGCAGACCCTCAAACTATGGCAGAGACTCAAACTAAGGCAGCCCTCAATCTAAGGCAGACCCTCAAACAAAGGCAGCCCCTCGAACTAAATTCGTCATTCAAACTAATGCAGCACTCAAACTAATGCTGCCCCTCAAAATCAGGCTGCCCCTCTAACTAAGGAAGACCCTCAATCAAATGCAGCCCCTCAATCAAAGGCAGCCCCTCAAACTAAGGCAGACTCTCAAACTAATGCAGCCCCTCAAACTAATGCAGCCCCTCAAGCTAATGCAGCCTTTCAAACTAAATACATCACTCAAATTAATGCAGACCCTCAAAATAATGCAGCACCTCAATTTATTGCTGCCCCTCAAACTAAGGCAGCCCCTCCAGCTCAGACAGCCCCTCAAACTAATGCAAACCCTCAAACTAAGGTTGACCCTCAAACTAAGGCAGCCCCTCAAACTAAGGCAGACACTCAAACAAATGCAGAATCTCAAATTAAGACATACCCTCAAACTGAGGCAGCTCGTCAAACTAAAGAAGCTCCTCAAACTAAGGCAGCCCCTCAAACTAATGCAGTCCCTCAAACTAAGGCAGCCCCTCAAACTAATGCAGCTCCTCAAACTAAGGCAGCCCCACACACTAATGCTGCCCCTCAAATTAATGCACCCGTCAAATTAAGGGAGACCCTCAAACTAATGCATCACCTCAAACTATTGCAGAACCTCAAACGAAGGCAGCCCCTCAAACTAAGGCAGCCCCTCAAACTGAGGCAGCCCATCGAACTAAAGCAGCCCGTTGAACTAAGGCAGCCCATCGAACTAAGGCAGCCCCTGGACTTATGCAGCCCCTCAAACTAATGCAGCCCCTCAATCCAAGGCAGCCCCTCAATCTAAGGCAGCCCCTCAATCTAAGGCAGCCCCTCAAACTTATGCAGTCCCTCAAACTTATGCAGTCCCTCTAACTAATGCAGTCCCTCAAACTTATGCAGTCCCTCAAACTTATGCAGTCCCTCAAACTTATGCATTCCCTCTAACTAATGCAGTCCCTCAAACTTATGCAGTCACTCAAACTAATGCAACCCTCAAACTAAGGTTGCCCCTCAAACTAATACAGCACCTCAATCTAAGGCAGACGCTCAATGTAATGCAGACACTCAATCTAAGGCAGACACTCAAACTATGGCATCCCCTCAATCCAAGACAGTGCCTCAAGATAAGTTAGACCCTCAAACTACTGGAATCCCTCAAACTAAGTCAGCCCCTCAAACTTATTTAGACCCTCGAACATATGCAGACCCTCAAACTAATGCTGCCCCTCAAACCAATGCTGCCCCTCAAACTAATGCTGCCCCTCAAACTAATGCAGCCCCTCAAACTAATGCAGCCCCTCAAACTACGGCAGCCCCTCAAACTACGGCAGCCCCTCAAACTAAGGCAGCCCCTCAAACAAAGGCAGACCCTTAAACTAAGGATGCCCCTCAAACGAAGGGAGCCCCTCAATCAAATTCAGCCCCACAATCAAAGGCAGCCCCACAATCAAAGGCAGCCCCTCAAACTAAGGCAGCCTCTCAAACTAATGCAGCCCCTCAAACCAATGCAGCCCCTCAAGCTAATGCTGCCCCTCAAACTAAATACATCACTCAAATTAATGCAGTCCCTCAATCTAAAACAGCTCCTCAAATTGAACATGTTCCTCAAACTAAGGCAGCCCCTAAAACTAATACAGTCCCTCAAACTAAGGCAGTCACTCAAACTAACGCAGCCGCTCAAATTAATGCAACCCACAAACGAAGGCATACCCTCAAACTAATGCAGCACGTCAAACTAATGCAGCCCCTTAAACTAAGGCAGCCCCTCAAACTGAACCAGCCCCTCAAACTGATGCAAACCCTCAAACTAAGGCAGCACCTCAAACTAAGTCAGCACCTCAAACTAAGGCTGACTCTCAAACGATGGCAGCCCCTCAAACTAATGCAGCCCCTCAAACTAATGCAGACCCTCAAATTAATGCAGCCCCTCAAACTAAGGCAGACCCTCAAACTAAGGCAGACCCTCAAACTAAGGCAGACCATCAATCTAAGGCAGACCATCAATCTAAGGCAGTCCCTCATTCTAATACAGCCTCTCAAACTATTGAAGACACTCAAACTCAGGCAGCCTCTCAGGGCAATGCAGCCCCTCAAACATATGCCGCCCGTCAAGCTAATGCAGCCTCTCAAAATATGGCACTCCCTCAAACAAATGCAGCCCCTCAAATCTAATGCAGCCCCTCATACCAAGGCAGCCCCTCAAACTAATGCAGCCCCTCAAACTAAGGCAGCCCCTCAAACTAAGGCAGACCCTCAAATTATAGCAGCCCCTCAAACTAATGCAGCTCCTCAAACTAAGGCAGCCCCACACACTAATGCTGCCCCTCAAATTAATGCACCCGTCAAATTAAGGGAGACCCTCAAACTAATGCATCACCTCAAACTATTGCAGAACCTCAAACGAAGGCAGCCCCTCAAACTAAGGCAGCCCCTCAAACTGAGGCAGCCCATCGAACTAAAGCAGCCCGTTGAACTAAGGCAGCCCATCGAACTAAGGCAGCCCCTGGACTTATGCAGCCCCTCAAACTAATGCAGCCCCTCAATCCAAGGCAGCCCCTCAATCTAAGGCAGCCCCTCAATCTAAGGCAGCCCCTCAAACTTATGCAGTCCCTCAAACTTATGCAGTCCCTCTAACTAATGCAGTCCCTCAAACTTATGCAGTCCCTCAAACTTATGCAGTCCCTCAAACTTATGCATTCCCTCTAACTAATGCAGTCCCTCAAACTTATGCAGTCACTCAAACTAATGCAACCCTCAAACTAAGGTTGCCCCTCAAACTAATACAGCACCTCAATCTAAGGCAGACGCTCAATGTAATGCAGACACTCAATCTAAGGCAGACACTCAAACTATGGCATCCCCTCAATCCAAGACAGTGCCTCAAGATAAGTTAGACCCTCAAACTACTGGAATCCCTCAAACTAAGTCAGCCCCTCAAACTTATTTAGACCCTCGAACATATGCAGACCCTCAAACTAATGCTGCCCCTCAAACCAATGCTGCCCCTCAAACTAATGCTGCCCCTCAAACTAATGCAGCCCCTCAAACTAATGCAGCCCCTCAAACTACGGCAGCCCCTCAAACTACGGCAGCCCCTCAAACTAAGGCAGCCCCTCAAACAAAGGCAGACCCTTAAACTAAGGATGCCCCTCAAACGAAGGGAGCCCCTCAATCAAATTCAGCCCCACAATCAAAGGCAGCCCCACAATCAAAGGCAGCCCCTCAAACTAAGGCAGCCTCTCAAACTAATGCAGCCCCTCAAACCAATGCAGCCCCTCAAGCTAATGCTGCCCCTCAAACTAAATACATCACTCAAATTAATGCAGTCCCTCAATCTAAAACAGCTCCTCAAATTGAACATGTTCCTCAAACTAAGGCAGCCCCTAAAACTAATACAGTCCCTCAAACTAAGGCAGTCACTCAAACTAACGCAGCCGCTCAAATTAATGCAACCCACAAACGAAGGCATACCCTCAAACTAATGCAGCACGTCAAACTAATGCAGCCCCTTAAACTAAGGCAGCCCCTCAAACTGAACCAGCCCCTCAAACTGATGCAAACCCTCAAACTAAGGCAGCACCTCAAACTAAGTCAGCACCTCAAACTAAGGCTGACTCTCAAACGATGGCAGCCCCTCAAACTAATGCAGCCCCTCAAACTAATGCAGACCCTCAAATTAATGCAGCCCCTCAAACTAAGGCAGACCCTCAAACTAAGGCAGACCCTCAAACTAAGGCAGACCATCAATCTAAGGCAGACCATCAATCTAAGGCAGTCCCTCATTCTAATACAGCCTCTCAAACTATTGAAGACACTCAAACTCAGGCAGCCTCTCAGGGCAATGCAGCCCCTCAAACATATGCCGCCCGTCAAGCTAATGCAGCCTCTCAAAATATGGCACTCCCTCAAACAAATGCAGCCCCTCAAATCTAATGCAGCCCCTCATACCAAGGCAGCCCCTCAAACTAATGCAGCCCCTCAAACTAAGGCAGCCCCTCAAACTAAGGCAGACCCTCAAATTATAGCAGCCCCTCAAACTAATGCAGCACGTCAATCTAATGCAGACCCTCAAACTAAGGCAGCCTCTCAAACTAAACAGACCCTCAAACTTATGCAGACCCTAAAACTGATGCAGCCCGTCATACTAATGGAGCCCCTCAAAGTAAGGCAGCCCCTCAAACTGATGCAGACCCTCAAACTGATGCAGCTCGTCAAACTAATGCAGCCCCTCAAACTGAGGCAGCCCCTCAAACTGAAGCAGTCCCTCAAACTCTGGCAGCCCCTCAAACTCTGGCAGCCCCTCAAACTCTGGCAGCTCCTCAAACTCTGGTAGCCCCTCAAACTATGGCATCCCCTCACTCTAAGGCAGCCCCTCAAACTAAGGCGGACCCTCAAACTAATGCAGCCATCAAACTAGGGCAGCCCATCAAACTAATGCAGCCCCTCAAACTAAGGCAGCCAACCACACTAATGCAGGCCCCAAAACTAAGGAAGTCCTTCAAACTAATGCAGTCCCTCATAATTATGCAGCCCCTCAAACTAAGACAGCCTCTCAAACTAAATACGTAACTCAAATTAATGCAGTACCTCAATCTAATACAGCTCATCAAACTAAGGAAGCTCCTCAATCTAAGACAGCCCCTCAAACTGATGCAAACCTTCAAACTAAGGCAGACCATCAAATTATAGCAGCCCCTCAAACTAAGTCAGCCTCTCAAACTAAATACGTAATTCAAATTAATGCAGTACCTTAATCCAATACAGCTCATCAAACTAATGCTGTCCCTCAAAGTAATGCAGTACCTCAGACTAATGCAGCCCTTCAAACTAATGCAGCCCCTCAAACTAATGCAGCCCCTCAAACTAAGACAGCCTCTCAAACTAAATACGTAACTCAAATTAATGCAGTACCTCAATCTAATGCAGCTCATCAAACTAAAGAAGCTCCTCAAACTGAGACAGCCCCTCAATCTCAGACAGCCCCTCAAACTAATGCAAACCTTCAAACTGAGGCAGACCCTCAAATTATAGCAGCCGCTCAAACTAAGGCAGCCCCTCAAACAAATGCAGCCATCAAACCAAGGCAGCCATCAAACTAAGGCAGCCATCAAACTAAGGCAGCCTCTCAAACTAAGGCAGCCTCTGAAACTAATGCAGTCCCTCAAACTAAATCAGCCCCTCAAACTAAGGCAGCCAATCACACTAATGCAGACCCTAAAACTAAGGAAGACCTTCAAACTAATGCAGTCCCTCATACTTATGCAGCCCCTCAAACTAAGTCAGCCTCTCAAACTAAATACGTAACTCAAATTAATGCAGTACCTCAATCTAGTGCAGCTCATCAAACTAAAGAAGCTCCTCAAACTAAGACAGCCCCTCAAGCTAATACAGTCCCTCAAACTAAGGCAGCCCCTCAAACTAATGCAACGCTCAAACTAATGCAACCCTCAAACGAAGGCAGACCCTCAAAATAATGCAGCACCTCAATTTTTTGCAGCCTCTCAAACTAAGGCAGCGCCTCAAAATAAGACAGCCCCTCAAACTAAGACAGTCCCTCAAACTAAGGCAACCCCTCAAACTAAGGCAGACCCTCAAATTATAGCAGCCCCTCAAACTAAGGTAGCCATCAAACTAACGCAGCCCCTCAAATTAATGCACACCTCAAACGAAGGCAGCCCCCCAAATTAAAGCAGCCCCTCAAACTGATGCAAACCCTCAAACTAAGGCAGCACCTCAAACTAAGTCAGCACCTCAAACTAAAGCTGACACCCAAACGAAGGCAGCCCCTCAGACTAATGCAGCCCCTCAAACTAATGCAGACCCTCAATCCAATGCAGACGCTCAAACTAATGCAGTCCGTCAAACTGATGCAGCCCCTCAAACAAAGGCAGCACCTCATTCTAATACAGCTACTCAAACTATTGAAGCCCCTCAAACTAAGGCAGCCTCTCAGGGTAATGCAGCCCCTCAAACTAATGCATCCCCTCAAACTAAGTCAGCCCCTCAAACTAATGCAGCCTCTCAAACTAAGGCAGCCCCTCAAACTAAGGCAGGCCCTCAAACTAAAGCAGCCCCTCAAACTGATGCAAACCCTCAATCTAATTCAGCACCTCAAACTAAGGCTGACCCTCAAACGAAGGCAGCCCCTCAAACTAATTTGCCCCTCAAACTAATGCAGACCCTGAATCCAATGCAGACCCTCAATCCAATGCAGACCCTCAAACTAATGCAGCCCCTCAAACTAAAGCAGACCCTCAAATTAAGGCAGAACCTCATTCTAAAGCTGCCCCTCACTCTAATACAGCCTCTCAAATTATTGAATCCACTCAAACTAAGGCAGCCTCTCAGGGTAATGCAGCCCCTCAAACTTTTGCCGCCCGTCAAGCTAATGCAGCCTCTCAAAAGATGGCACTCCCTCAAACAAATGCAGCCGCCCAAATCTAATGCAGCCCCTCAAACCAAGGCAGCCCCTCAAACTAACGCAGCACCTCAAACTACTAACTTCAAACAAACTAATCACAGCACGCAAACGAAGGCAGCCCCTCAAACTAAGGCAGCCCCTCAAACTAAATACGTCATACCAACTAATGCAGCCCTCAAACTAAGGCAGGCCCTCAAACTAATGCAACCCCTCAAACTAATGCAGCCCCTCAAGCTAATGCTGCCCTTCAAACTAAATACGTCACTCAAATTAATGCAGTCCCTGAATCTAAAACAGCTCCTCAAATTAAACATGTTCCTCAAACGAAGGCAGCCCCTAAAACTAATACAGTTCCTCAAACTAAAGCAGCCCCTCAAACTAATACAGTCCCTCAAACTGAGGCAGTCACTCAAACTAACGAAGCCGCTCAAATTAATGCACCCCACAAACGAAGGCAGACCCTCAAACTAATGCAGCACGTCAAAATAATGCAGCCCCTCAAACTAAGGCAGCCCCTCAACTCAAGCAGCATCTCAAACTGATGCAAACCCTCAAACTAAGGCAGCACCTCATAACTAAGGCTGACCCTCAAACGAAGGCAGCCCCACAAACTAATGCAGCCCTTCAAACTAATTCAGACCCTCAAACTAATGCAGCCCCTCAAACTAAGGCAGACCCTCAAACTAAGGCAGACCCTCAAACTTAGGCAGACCCTCAAACTTAGGCAGACCCTCAAACTAAGGCAGACCATCAATCTAAGGCAGACCATCAATCTAAGGCAGACCATCAATCTAAGGCAGTCCCTCATTCTAATACAGCCTCTCAACCTATTGAAGCCACTCAAACTCAGGCAGCCTCTCAGGGTAATGCAGCCCCTCAAACTTATGCCGCCCATCAAGCTAATGCAGCCTCTCAAAATATGGCACTCCCTCAAACAAATGCAGCCCCTCAAATCTAATGCAGCCCCTCAAACCAAGGCAGCCCCTCAAACTATGGCAGCCCCTCACACTAACGCAGCCCCTCAAACCAAGGCAGACCCTCAAACTAAGGCAGCCCCTCTCTCTAAGGCAGCCACTCTATCTAAGGCAGCCCCTCAAACGATGGCACACACTCAAACTAAGGTAGCCCCTCAAACTAAGGGAGACCCTCAATCTAATACAGCCTCTCAAACTAATGCAGTGACTCAAACATATGCAGCCACTCAAACTAAGGCAGCCCCTCAAACTATGGCAGCCCCTCAAAGTAAGGCAGCCCCTAAAACTAAGGCAGTCCCTCAAACTAAGGCAGCCCCTCAAACTGAGGTAGCCCCTTAAACTGAGGTAGCCCCTCAAACTGATGCAGACCCTCAAACTAATGCAGCTCATCAAACTAATGCAGCCACTCAAACTGAGGCAGACCCTCAAACTAAAGCAGACCCTCAAACTCTGGCAGCCCCTCAAACTCTGGCAGCCCCTCAAACTATGGCAGCCCCTCAAACTATGGCAGCCCCTCACTCTAAGGCAGCCCCTCAAACTAAGGCGGACCCTCAAACTAATGCAGCCCCTCAAACTAGGGCAGCTCATCAAACTAATGCAGCCCCTCAACGTAAGGCAGCCCCTCAAACTAATGCAGCCCCACAAACTAATGCAAACGCTCAAACTACGGCAGCACCTCAAACTAAGTCTGACCCTCAAACATATGCAGACCCTCAAAGTAAGGCAGTACCTCAAATTAAGGCAGCCCGTCAAACAATGGCAGCCCCTCAAACTAAGGCAGCCCCTCAAACTAAGGCAGACCCTCAAACTAAGGGAGACACTCAATCATAGGCAGCCCCTCAAATTATGTCACAGCCTCAAACGAAGACAACCCTCAATCTGATGCAGCCTCTCAAACTAATGCAGTCCCTCAAACTGATGCAGACCCTCAAACTGATGCAGACCCTGAAACTAACGCAGCTCGACAAACTAAAGCAGCCCCTCAAACTAAGGCAGACCCTCAATCTAATGCAGCCCCTCAAACTAATGCACCTCCTCAAACAAATGCAGACCGTCAAACGAATACAGATCTTCAATCTAATACAGCTACTCAAACTAATGCATTTTGCTCAAACTAATACGTCCCCACAAACTAATGCTGCCCCTCAAACTAATACAGCTCCTCAAACTAATACAGCTCCTCAAACTAATACAGACCCTCAAACTAATACAGCCTCTCAAACTAATGCAGCCCCTCAATCTAATGCAGACCCTCAAATTGATGCAGTCCCTCAAACTAAAGCATTCCCACAAACAAAATCAGTCCTTCAAACCAATACAACCCCTCAAACTAATGCAGCCTCTCAAACTAATGCGGACCCTCAAACTAAGTCAGCCGCTAAACTAAGGCAGCCCCTCAAACTAATGCAACCACGCAAACTAATGCAGCCCCTCAAACTATGGCAGCCCCTCGCTCTAAGGCAGCCTCTCAAACTAAGGCGGACCCTCAAACTAATGCAGCCCCTCAAACTAATGCATCCCCTCAGACGAATGAAACCCATCAAACTAATGCAGCCCCTCAAACTAATGCAGCCCCTCAAACTAATGCCGTCCGTCACACCAATGCAGCCCATGAAACTAATGCAGCCCCTCAAACTAATGCACCACCTCAAAGTAATGAATCAGCTAAACACATTCAGACTCGCAAACTAATACACAACCACACTCGAATGCAGCCCCTCAAACTCATGCAGTCCCTCAAATTAAGGCAGTCCCTCATACGAAGGCGAGCCCTCAAACTCATGCAGCCCCTGAAACAAATGCAGCCCCTCACACGAATGCAGCCCCTCACACGAATGCAGCCCCTCACACGAATGCAGCCCCTCAGACGAATACAGCGCCTCAGACTAAAGCAGTCCCTCAAAATAATACATCACTTGAAACTAATGCAGCCCCTCAAACTAATGCAGCCCCTCAAATTAATGCGGTCCCTCAAACTAATGCAGCCCCTCAAACTAATGCTGCCCATCAAACTAATGCAACCACTCAAACTCATGCAGCCCCTCAGACGAATGAAGCACCACAAACTAATGCCGCCACTCAAACTAAGTCAGCCCCTCAAATTAATGCAACCCCGCAAACTAATGCAGCCCATCAAAATAATGCCGGCCCTCACACTAATGCTGCACCTCAAACTAATGCAGCCCCTCAAACTAATGCAACCTCTCAAACTAATGCTGCCCATCAAACTAACGCAACCCTTCAAACTAATGCAGCCCCTCAATCTAATGCCGTCCGTCACACTAATGCAGCCCATGAAACTAATGCAGCCCCTCAAACTAATGCACCACCTCAAAGTAAGAATCGGCTAAACTCATTCAGACTCGCAAACTAATACACAACCACACTCTAATGCAGCCCCTCAAACTAAGGCAGACTCTCAAACCAAGGCAGTGCCTCAAACTAATGCGTTCCCTCAAACTGATGCAGCCCTCAAACTCATGCAGACCCTCAAACTCATGCAGCCCCTCAGACGAATGAAGCACCTCAAACAAATGCAGCTCCTCAAACTAAGGCAGCCCCTCAAACTAATGCAGCCATCAAAATAAGGCAGCCATCAAAATAAGGCAGCCATCAAACTAAGGCAGCCCCTCAAAAAAAGGCAGCCTCTCATACTCAGGCAGCCCCTCAAACTAATGCAGCCATCAAACTAAGGCAGCCCCTCAAACTAATGCAGCCATCAAACTAAGGCAGCCCCTCAAACTAATGCAGCCATCAAACGAAGGCAGCCCCTCAAACTAAGGAAGCCCTTCAAACTAATGCAGTCCCTCAAAGTAATGCAGCCCCTCAAACGAAGTCAGCCTCTCAAACGAAATACGTCACTCAAATTAATGCAGTACCTCAAACTAATGCACCGCTCAAACTGAGGCAAACCCTCAAAATAATGCAGAACGTCAATTTATTGCAGGCCCTCAAACTAAGGCAGCCCCTCAAACTAAGACAGCCCCTCAAACTAAGACAGCCCCTCAAACTAATGCAAACCCTCAAACTGAGATTGACCCTCAAACTAAGGCAGCCCCTCAGACGAAGGCAGACACTCAAACTAATGAGGACTCTCAAACGAAGGCAGACCCTCAATCTATTGCTGCTCTTCAAACTATGGTTTCCCTCAAACTAATGCATTCCCTCAAACTAAGACAGACCCTCAAACTGAGCAGCTCGTCAAACTAAAGAAGCTCCTCAAACTAAGGCAGCCCCTCAAACTAATGCAGTGCCTCAAACATATGCAGCCACTGAAACTAAGGCTGCCCATCAAACTAAAGCAGCCCCTCAAAGTAAGCCAGCCCCTCAAACTAAGGCAGCCCCTCAAACTATGGCAGCCCCTCACTCTAAGGCAGCCCCTCAATCTAAGGCGGACCCTCAAACTAATGCAGCCCCTCAAACTAAGGCAGCCCCTCAATCAAATGCAGCCCCTCAGTCAAAGGCGGCCCCTCAAACTATGGCAGCCTCTCAAACTAAGGCAGCCCCACAAACTAATGCAAACGCTCAAACTAAGGCAGCATCTCAAACTAAGTCTGACCCTTAACCTAAGGCAATCCCTCAAATTAAGGCAGCCCCTCAAACTAAGGTAGCCCCTCTCTCTAAGGCAGCCCCTCTATCTAAGGCAGCCCCTCAAACTATGGCAGACCCTCAAACTAAGGCAGCCCCTCAAACTAATGCAGACCCTCCATCGAAGGCAGCCCCTCTAACGAAGGCAGCCCCTCAAACTAAGGCAGCCCCTCAAACTAATGCCGTCCGTCACACTAATGCAGCCCATCAAACTAATGCAGTCCCTCAAAGTAATGCAGCCCTCAAACTCAGGCAGACCCTCAAACTCATGCAGCCCCCCAAATGAATGAAGCACCTCAAACTAATACAGCTCCTCAAACTAAGGCATCCCCTCAAACTCAGGCAGCCTCTCAAACTAATGCAAACCCTCAAACTAAGGTTGACCCTCAAGTTAAGGCAGCCCCTCAAACTCAGGCAGCCTCTCAAACTAATGCAGCCCCTCAAACTAAAGCAGCCCCTCAAACGAAGGCAGCCAATCACACTAATGCAGCTCCTCAAACTAAGGCAGCCCCTCAAACTAAGACAGCCCCTCAAACTAATGCAAACCCTCAAACTAAGGTTGACCCTCAAGTTAAGGCAGCCCCTCAGACTAAGGCAGACACTCAAACTAATGCGGACTCTCAAACTAAGGCAGACCCTCAATCTGTTGCTGCTCTTCAAACTATGGCTTCCCCTCAAACTAATGCATTCCCCCAAACTAAGACAGACCCTCAAACTGAGGCAGCTCGTCAAACTAAAGCATACCCTCAAACACTGGCAGCCCCTCAAACTAATGCAGCCCATCAAACGAAGGCAGCCCCTCAATCAAATGCAGCCCCTCAGTCAAAGACGGCCCCTCAGACTAAGGCAGACTCTCAAACTAAGCCAGCCCCACAAACTAATGCAAACGCTCAAACTAAGGCAGCACCTCAAACTAAGACAAACCCTTAAACATATGCAGACCCTCAAACTAAGGCAGTCCCTCAAATCAAGGCAGCCCCTCAAACTAAGGTAGCCCCTCTCTCTAAGGCAGCCTCTCTATCCAAGGCAGCCCCTCAAACTATGGCAGACACTCAAACTAAGACAGCCCCTCAAACGAAGGCAAACCCTCAAACTGAGAAGGCCCTCAAACTAAGGCAGCCCATCGAACTAAGGCAGCCCATCGAACTAAGGCAGCCCCTGGACTTATGCAGCCCCTCAAACTAAGGCTGCCCGTCAAACTAATGCAGCACCTCAAACTAATGCAGCCCCTCTCTCTGAGGCAGCCATTCTATCTAAGGCAGCCCCTCAAACTATGGCAGCCCCTCAAACTAAGGCAGCCCCTCAAACTAAATACGTCATTCCAACTAACGCAGCCCTCAAACTAACGCTGCCCCTCAAACTAATGCAGCTCGTTAAACTAATGCAGCCCCTCAAACTAAGGCAGCGCCTCAAACTAAGTCTGCCCTTCAAACTAATGCAGTCCCTCAAACTAATGCAGCCCCTCAAACTAATGCAGCCCCTCAAACTAAGGTTGCCCCTCAAACTAATGCAGCACCTCAATCTAAGGCAGACCATCAATCTAATGCAGACACTCAAGCTATGGCATCCCCTCAATCCAAGTCAGTGCCTCAAGATAAGTTAGACCCTCAAACTACTGCAATCCCTCAAACTAAGTCAGCCCCTCAAACTTATTTAGACCCTCGAACATATGCAGACCCTCAAACATATGCAGACCCAAAAACATATGCAGACCCTCAAACATATGCAGACCCTCAAACATATGCAGACCCTCAAGCTCAGGCAGCCCCTCAAACTCAGGCAGCCCCTCAAATTAAGGCAGCCCCTCTCTCTAAGGCAGCCCTTCAATCTAAGGCAGACCCTCAAACTATGGCAGAGACTCAAACTAAGGCAGCCCCTCAAACTATGGCAGACACTCAAACTAAGACAGCCCCTCAAACGAAGGCAGCCCCTCAAACGAAGGCAGCCCCTCAAACTAACGCTGCCCCTCAAACTAATGCAGCTCGTCAAACTAATGCAGCCACTCAAACTGAGACAGCCCCTCAAACTAAGGCAGCCCCTCAAACTAAGGCAGCCCTTCAAACTAATGCAGTCCCTCAAACTAATGCAGCTCCTCAAACTAAGGTTGCCCCTCAAACTAATGCAGCACCTCAATCTAAGGCAGACACTCAATCTAATGCAGACACTCAATCTAAGGCAGACACTCAAACTATGGCATCCCCTCAATCCAAGTTAGTGCCTCAAGATAAGTTAGACCCTCAAACTACTGGAATCCCTCAAACTAAGTCAGCCCCTCAAACTTATTTAGACCCTCGAACATATGCAGACCCTCAAACATATGCAGACCCTCAAACTCAGGCAGCCCCTCTCTCTAAGGCAGCCCCTCAAACTAAGGCAGCCCCTCTCTTTAAGGCAGCCCTTCTATCGAAGGCAGACCCTCAAACTATGGCAGAGACTCAAACTAAGGCAGCCCTCAATCTAAGGCAGACCCTCAAACAAAGGCAGCCCCTCGAACTAAATTCGTCATTCAAACTAATGCAGCACTCAAACTAATGCTGCCCCTCAAAATCAGGCTGCCCCTCTAACTAAGGAAGACCCTCAATCAAATGCAGCCCCTCAATCAAAGGCAGCCCCTCAAACTAAGGCAGACTCTCAAACTAATGCAGCCCCTCAAACTAATGCAGCCCCACAAGCGAATGCAGCCCCTCAAGCTAATGCAGCCTTTCAAACTAAATACATCACTCAAATTAATGCAGACCCTCAAAATAATGCAGCACCTCAATTTATTGCTGCCCCTCAAACTAAGGCAGCCCCTCCAGCTCAGACAGCCCCTCAAACTAATGCAAACCCTCAAACTAAGGTTGACCCTCAAACTAAGGCAGCCCCTCAAACTAAGGCAGACACTCAAACAAATGCAAAATCTCAAATTAAGACATACCCTCAAACTGAGGCAGCTCGTCAAACTAAAGAAGCTCCTCAAACTAAGGCAGCCCCTCAAACTAATGCAGTCCCTCAAACTAAGGCAGCCCCTCAAACTAATGCAGCTCCTCAAACTAAGGCAGCCCCACACACTAATGCTGCCCCTCAAATTAATGCACCCGTCAAATTAAGGGAGACCCTCAAACTAATGCATCACCTCAAACTATTGCAGAACCTCAAACGAAGGCAGCCCCTCAAACTAAGGCAGCCCCTCAAACTGAGGCAGCCCATCGAACTAAAGCAGCCCGTTGAACTAAGGCAGCCCATCGAACTAAGGCAGCCCCTGGACTTATGCAGCCCCTCAAACTAATGCAGCCCCTCAATCCAAGGCAGCCCCTCAATCTAAGGCAGCCCCTCAATCTAAGGCAGCCCCTCAAACTTATGCAGTCCCTCAAACTTATGCAGTCCCTCAAACTTATGCATTCCCCCTAACTAATGCAGTCCCTCAAACTTATGCAGTCCCTCAAACTTATGCATTCCCTCTAACTAATGCAGTCCCTCAAACTTATGCAGTCACTCAAACTAATGCAACCCTCAAACTAAGGTTGCCCCTCAAACTAATACAGCACCTCAATCTAAGGCAGACGCTCAATCTAAGGCAGACACTCAAACTATGGCATCCCCTCAATCCAAGACAGTGCCTCAAGATAAGTTAGACCCTCAAACTACTGGAATCCCTCAAACTAAGTCAGCCCCTCAAACTTATTTAGACCCTCGAACATATGCAGACCCTCAAACATATGCAGTCCCTCAAACTCAGACAGCCCCTCAAATTAGGCAGCCCGTCAAACTAAGGCAGCCCCTCTCTCTAAGGCAGCCCTTCTATCTAAGGCAGACCCTCAAACTATGGCAGAGACTCAAACTAAGGCAGCCCTCAATCTAAGGCAGACCCTCAAACTAAGGCAGCCCCTCAAACTAAGTCAACCCCTCAAACGAATGCAGTCCCTCAAACTAATGCAACCCCTCAAACTAAGGGAGACCCTCAATCAAAGGCAGCCCCTCAAATTAAGACAGAGCCTCAAACGATGGCAACCCTCAATCTAATAAAGCCTCTCAAACTAATGCAGTCCCACAAACATATGCTGCCACTCAAACTAAGGCAGCCCCTCCAACTATGGCAACCCCTCAATCTAAGGCAGCCCCTCAAACTAAGGCGGAGCCTCAAACTAAGGAAGCCACTCAAACTAAGGAAGCCCCTCATACTAAGGAAGCCCCACAATCAAATGCAGACCCACAATCAAAGGCAGCCCCAAAAACTAAGGCAGCCTCTCAAACTAATGTAGCCCCTCAAACTAATGCAGCCCCTCAAGCTAATGCTGCCCCTCAAACTAAATACTTCACTCAAATTAATGCAGTCCCTCAATCTAAAACATCTCCTCAAACTAAACAAGTTCCTCAAACTAAGGCAGCCCCTAAAACTAATACAGTTCCTCAAACTAAAGCAGCCCATCAAACTAATACAGTCCCTCAAGCTAAGGCAGTCACTCAAACTAACGCAGCCCCTCAAATTAATGCACCCCTCAAACGAAGGCAGACCCTCAAACTAATGCAGCACGTCAAAATAATGCAGCACCTCAAACTAAGGCAGCCCCTCAAACTAAGGCAGCCCCTCAAACTAAAGCAGCCCCTCAAACTGATGCAAACCCTCAAACTAAGGCAGCACCTCAAACTAAGTCAGCACATCAATCTAAGGCTTACACTCAAACGAAGGCAGCCCCTCAAACTAATGCAGCCCCTCAAACTAATGCAGACCCTCAATCCAATGCAGACCCTCAAACTAATGCAGTCCCTCAAACTAATGCAGACCCTCAAACTAAGGCAGCCTCTCAAACTAATGCAGCCCCTCAAAATAAGGCAGCCCCTCAAACTAAGGCAGCCCCTCAAACTAAAGCAGCCCCTCATTCGAATACAGCTTCTCAAACCAATGCATCACCTCAAACTAATACAGACCCTCAAAGTAATACAGCCACTCTAACTAATGCAGCCCCTCGAACTAATGCAGACCCTCAATCCAATGCAGACCCTCAAACTAATGCAGTCCCTCAAACTAATGCAGACCCTCATACTAAGCCAGCCTCTCAAACTAATGCAGCCCCTCAAACTAAGGCAGCCCCTCAAACTAAGGCAGCCCCTCAAACTAATACAGACCCTCAAAGTAATACAGCCCCTCTAACTAATGCAGCCTCTCAAACTAAGGCAAAACCTTAAACTAAGGCAGACACTCAAACAAGACCGACCCTCAAACTAAGACAGACCCTCAAACTAAGTCGGACGCTAATGTATCCATCTAGCTAGTACACCTTGGACCCCATGCGCCTTCACTTTCTCCATCAGCCTACCATGGGGAACCTTATCAAACGCCTTACTGAAGTCCATGTATATGACATCGACAGCCCTTCCCTCATCAATCAACTTTGTCACTTCCTCAAAGAATTCTATTAAGTTGGTAAGACATGACCTTCCCTGCACAAAACCATGTTGCCAATCACTGATAAGCCCATTTTCTTCCAAATGAGAATAGATCCTATCCCTCAGTATCTTCTCCAGAAGCTTCCCTACCACTGACGTCAGGCTCACCGGTCTATAATTACCTGGATTACCCCTGCTACCCTTCTTAAACAAGGGGACAACATTAGCAATTCTCCAGTCCTCCGTGACCTCACCCGTGTTTAACGAAGTTGCAAAGATATCTGTTAAGGCCCCAACTATTTCCTCTCTCGCTTCCCACAGGAACCAGTGATAGATCCCTTCCGGACCTGGGGACTTGTCCACCTTAATGCAATTTTAGAATAAAATTTTAGAATTTTAGAACCTCAATCTAAGGCAGACCCTCAAACTAAGGCAGGCCCTCAAAATAATGCAGTACCTCAAACTAATGCAGCCCCTCAAACTAAGGCAGTACCTCATACTGATGCAGCGCCTCATACTTATGCGTCCCCTCATACTGATGCAGCCCCGATAACTGATGCAGCCATTCAAACCTATGCAGCCAATCAAACTTCTGCAGCCCCTCAAACTTCAGCAGCCCATCAAACTAAGGCAGCCCCTGGACTTATGCAGCCCCTCAAACTAAGGCTGTCCCTCAAACTAATGCAGCCCCTCAAACGAATGCACCCCCTCAAACTAATGCAGCCCCTCAATCTAAGGCAGACCCTCAATCTAAGGCAGACCCTCAAACTTATGCATTCCCTCAAGCTAATGCAGTCCCTCAAACTAATGCTGTCCCTCAAACTAATGCAACCCTCAATCTAATGTTGCCCCTCAAACTAATGCAGCACCTCAATCTAAGGCAGACACTCAATCTAAGGCAGACACTCAAACTATGGCATCCCCTCAATCCAAGACAGTGCCTCAAGATAGGTTCGACCCTCAAACTACTGCAATCCCTCAAACTAAGTCAGCCCCTCTAACATATTTAGACCGTCGAACATATGCAGACCCTCAAACATATGCAGAACCTCAAACTCAGGCAGTCCCTCAAATTAGGCAGCCCCTCAAACTAAGGCAGTCCCTCTCACTAAGGCAGCCCCTCTCTCTAAGCGAGACCCTCAAACTATGGCAGAGACTCAAACTAAGGCAGCCCCTCAAACTAAGGCAGTCCCTCAAACTAATGCAACCCCTCAAACTAAGGGAGACCCACAATCAAAGGCAGCCCCTCTAATTAAGAGAGAGCCTCAAACGAAGGCAACCCTCAATCTAATAAAGCCTCTCAAACTAATGCAGTCCCACAAACATATGCAGCCACTCAAACTAAGGCAGCCCCTCCAACTATGGCAGACCCTCAATCTAAGGCAGCCCTCAAACTAAGGCGGAGCCTCAAACTAATGCAGCCCCTCAAACTGAGGCAGCCCCTCAAGCTAAATACATCACTCAAATTAATCCAGTCCCACAATCTAAAGCAGCTCCTCAAACTAAAGAAGTTCCTCAAACTAAGGCAGCCCCTCAATCTAATACAGTTCCTCAAACTAATGCAGCTCCTCAAACTAAGGCAGCCCCACAAACTAATGCTGCCCCTCAAATTAATGCACCCGTCAAATTAAGGGAGACCCTCAAACTAATGCATCACCTCAAACTAATGCAGAACCTCAAACGAAGGCAGCCCCTCAAACTAAGGCAGCCCCTCAGATTAAGGCAGCTCCTCAAACTAAGGCAGACCCTAAAACTAAGGCAGACCCTCAAACTAAGGAAGCCCCTCAAACTAAGGAAGCCCCTCAATCAAATGCAGCCCCACAATCAAATGCAGACCCACAATCAAAGGCAGCCCCACCAACTAAGGCAGCCTCTCAAACTAATGCAGCTCCTCAAACTAATGCAGCCCCACAAACTAAGGCAGCCTCTCAAACTAATGCAGCCCCTCAATCAAAGGCAGCCCCACAATCTAAGGCAGACCCTCAATCTAAGGCAGACCCTCAATCGAAGGCAAACCCTCAATCGAAGGCAAACCCTCAAACTTATGCAGCCCCTCAAACTAATGCAGCTCGTCAAACTAATGCAGCCCCTCAAACTGAGACAGCAGCTCAAACTGAGGCAGCCCATCGAACTAAAGCAGCCCGTCGAACTAAGGCAGCCCATCGAACTAAGGCAGCCCCTGGACTTATGCAGCCCCTCAAACTAATGCAGCCCCTCAATCCAAGGCAGCCCCTCAATCTAAGGCAGCCCCTCAAACTTATGCAGTCCCTCAAACTTATGCAGTCCCTCAAACTTATGCATTCCCTCTAACTAATGCAGTCCCTCAGACTTATGCAGTCCCTCAAACTTATGCATTCCCTCTAACTAATGCAGTCCCTCAAACTTATGCAGTCACTCAAACTAATGCAACCCTCAAACTAAAGTTGCCCCTCAAACTAATGCAGCACCTCAATCTAAGGCAGACGCTCAATGTAATGCAGACACTCAATCTAAGGCAGACACTCAAACTATGGCATCCCCTCAATCTAAGGCAGACCCTCAATCGAAGGCAAACCCTCAAACTTCTGCAGCCCCTCAAACTAATGCAGCTCGTCAAACTAATGCAGCCCCTCAAACTGAGACAGCAGCTCAAACTGAGGCAGCCCATCGAACTAAAGCAGCCCGTCGAACTAAGGCAGCCCATCGAACTAAGGCAGCCCCTGGACTTATGCAGCCCCTCAAACTAATGCAGCCCCTCAATCCAAGGCAGCCCCTCAATCTAAGGCAGCCCCTCAAACTTATGCAGTCCCTCAAACTTATGCAGTCCCTCAAACTTATGCAGTCCCTCTAACTAATGCAGTCCCTCTAACTAATGCAGTCCCTCAAACTTATGCAGTCCCTCAAACTTATGCATTCCCTCTAACTAATGCAGTCCGTCAAACTTATGCAGTCACTCAAACTAATGCAACCCTCAAACTAAAGTTGCCCCTCAAACTAATGCAGCACCTCAATCTAAGGCAGACGCTCAAACTATGGCATCCCCTCAATCCAAGACAGTGCCTCAAGATAAGTTAGACCCTCAAACTACAGCAATCCCTCAAACTAAGTCAGCCCCTCAAACTTATTTAGACCCTCGAACATATGCAGACCCTCAAACATATGCAGTCCCTCAAACTCAGACAGCCCCTCAAATTAGGCAGCCCCTCTCTCTAAGGCAGCCCCTCTCTCTAAGGCAGCCCTTCTATCTAAGGCAGACCCTCAAACTATGGCAGAGACTCAAACTAAGGCAGCCCTCAATCTAAGGCAGACCCTCAAACTAAGGCAGCCCCTCAAACTAAGTCAACCCCTCAAACGAATGCAGTCCCTCAAACTAATGCAACCCCTCAAACTAAGGGAGACCCTCAATCAAAGGCAGCCCCTCAAATTAAGACAGAGCCTCAAACGAAGGCAACCCTCAATCTAATAAAGCCTCTCAAACTAATGCAGTCCCACAAACATATGCTGCCCCTCAATCTAAGGCAGCCCCTCAAACTAAGGCGGAGCCTCAAACTAAGGAAGCCACTCAAACTAAGGAAGGCCCTCATACTAAGGAAGCCCCACAATCAAATGCAGACCCACAATCAAAGGCAGCCCCAAAAACTAAGGCAGCCTCTCAAACTAATGTAGCCCCTCAAACTAATGCAGCCCCTCAAACTAAATACGTCACTCAAATTAATGCAGTCCCTCAATCTAAAACATCTCCTCAAACTAAACAAGTTCCTCAAACTAATGCAGCCCCTAAAACTAATACAGTTCCTCAAACTAAAGCAGCCCATCAAACTAATACAGTCCCTCAAGCTAAGGCAGTCACTCAAACTAACGCAGCCCCACAAATTAATGCACCCCTCAAACGAAGGCAGACCCTCAAACTAATGCAGCACGTCAAAATAATGCAGCCCCTCAAACTAAGGCAGCCCCTCAAACGAAGGCAGCCCCTCAAACTAAAGCAGCCCCTCAAACTAAAGCAGCCCCTCAAACTGATGCAAACCCTCAAACTAAGGCAGCACCTCAAACTAAGTCAGCACATCAATCTAAGGCTTACACTCAAACGAAGGCAGCCCCTCAAACTAATGCAACCCCTCAAATTAATGCAGACCCTCAATCCAATGCAGACCCTCAAACTAATGCAGTCCCTCAAACTAATGCAGACCCTCAAACTAAGGCAGCCTCTCAAACTAATGCAGCCCCTCAAACTAAGGCAGCCCCTCAAACTAAAGCAGCCCCTCATTCGAATACAGCTTCTCAAACTAATGCATCACCTCAAACTAATACAGACCCTCAAAGTAATACAGCCCCTCTAACTAATGCAGCCCCTCAAACTAATGCAGACCCTCAATACAATGCAGACCCTCAAACTAATGCAGTCCCTCAAACTAATGCAGCCCCTCAAACTAAGGCAGTACCTCATACTTATGCGTCCCCTCATACTGATGCAGCCCCGATAACTGATGCAGCCATTCAAACCTATGCAGCCAATCAAACTTCTGCAGCCCCTCAAACTTCAGCAGCCCATCAAACTAAGGCAGCCCCTGGACTTATGCAGCCCCTCAAACTAAGGCTGTCCCTCAAACTAATGCAGCCCCTCAAACGAATGCACCCCCTCAAACTAATGCAGCCCCTCAATCTAAGGCAGACCCTCAATCTAAGGCAGACCCTCAAACTTATGCATTCCCTCAAACTAATGCAGTCCCTCAAACTAATGCTGTCCCTCAAACTAATGCAACCCTCAATCTAATGTTGCCCCTCAAACTAATGCAGCACCTCAATCTAAGGCAGACACTCAATCTAAGGCAGACACTCAAACTATGGCATCCCCTCAATCCAAGACAGTGCCTCAAGATAAGTTCGACCCTCAAACTACTGCAATCTCTCAAACTAAGTCAGCCCCTCTAACATATTTAGACCCTCGAACATATGCAGACCCTCAAACATATGCAGAACCTCAAACTCAGGCAGTCCCTCAAATTAGGCAGCCCCTCAAACTAAGGCAGTCCCTCTCACTAAGGCAGCCCCTCTCTCTAAGCGAGACCCTCAAACTATGGCAGAGACTGAAACTAAGGCAGCCCCTCAAACTAAGGCATGCCCTCAAACGAATGCAGTCCCTCAAACTAATGCAACCCCTCAAACTAATGCAACCCCTCAAACTAAGGGAGACCCACAATCAAAGGCAGCCCATCTAATTAAGAGAGAGCCTCAAACGAAGGCAACACTCAATCTAATAAAGCCTCTCAAACTAATGCAGTCCCACAAACATATGCAGCCACTCAAACTAAGGCAGCCCCTCCAACTATGGCAGACCCTCAATCTAAGGCAGCCCTCAAACTAAGGCGGAGCCTCAAACTAATGCAGCCCCTCAAACTGAGACAGCCCCTCAAGCTAAATACATCACTCAAATTAATCCAGTCCCACAATCTAAAGTAGCTCCTCAAACTAAAGAAGTTCCTCAAACTAAGGCAGCCCCTCAATCTAATACAGTTCCTCAAACTAAAGCAGCCCCTCAAACTAAGGCAGCCCGTCAAACTAAGGCAGACCCTCAAACTAAGGCTGCCCCTCAATCAAAAGCAGCCCCTCAAACTAATGCAGCCCCTCAAACTAATGCAGCCCCTCAAGCTAATGCAGCCCCTCAAGCTAAAGCAGCCCCTCAAACTAAATATGTCACTCAAATTAATGCAGTCCCTCAATCTGAAGCAGCTCCTCAAACTAAAGAAGATCCTCAAACTAAGGCAGCCCCTCAAACTAATACATTTCCTCAAACTAAAGCAGCCCCTCAGACTAACGCAGCACCTCAAATTAATGCACCCCTCAAATGAAGGCAGATCCTCAAACTAATACATACCGACATTCTAATACAGCCCCTCAAACGAATGCAGCCCCTGAAACCAAGTCAGCCCCTCAAACATATGCAGACCCTCAATCATATGCAGCCCCTCAAACATATGCAGCCACTCAAACTAATGCAGTCCTCAAACAAATGCTGCCCCTCAAACTAATGCAGCCCCTCAAACTAATGCCGGCCGTCACACTAATGCAGCCCATCAAACTAATGCAGCCCCTCAAACTAATGCCGGCCGTCACACTAATGCAGCCCATCAAACTAATGCAGCCCCTCAAACTAATGCACCACCTCAAATTAATGAATCGGCTAAACTCATTCAGACTCGCAAACTAATACACAACCACACTCTAATGCAGCCCCTCAAACTAAGGCAGACTCTCAAACCAAGGCAGTGCCTCAAATTAAGGCAGCCCCTCAATCAAATGCAGCCCCTAGGTCAAATGCGGCCCCTCTAACTAATGCAGCCTCTCAAACTAAGGCAAAACCTTAAACTAAGGCAGACACTCAAACAAGACCGATCAAACTAAGACAGACCCTCAAACTGATTTGGACGCTAATGTATCCATCTGGCTAGTACACCTTGGACCCCATGCGCCTTCACTTTCTCCATCAGCCTACCATGGGGAACCTTATCAAACGCCTTACTGAAGTCCATGTATATGACATCGACAGCCCTTCCCTCATCAATCAACTTTGTCACTTCCTCAAAGAATTCTATTCAGTTGGTAAGACATGACCTTCCCTGCACAAAACCATGTTGCCAATCACTGATAAGCCCATTTTCTTCCAAATGGGAATAGATCCTATCCCTCAGTATCTTCTCCAGAAGCTTCCCTACCACTGACGTCAGGCTCACCGGTCTATAATTACCTGGATTACCCCTGCTACCCTTCTTAAACAAGGGGACAACATTAGCAATTCTCCAGTCCTCCGGGACCTCACCCGTGTTTAAGGAAGTTGCAAAGATATCTGTTAAGGCCCCAACTATTTCCTCTCTCGCTTCCCACAGGAACCAGTGATAGATCCCTTCCGGACCTGGGGACTTGTCCACCTTAATGCAATTTTAGAATAAAATTTTAGAATTTTAGAATTTTAGAACCTCAATCTAAGGCAGACCCTCAAACTAAGGCAGGCCCTCAAAATAATGCAGTACCTCAAACTAATGCAGCCCCTCAAACTAAGGCAGTACCTCATACTGATGCAGCGCCTCATACTTATGCGTCCCCTCATACTGATGCAGCCCCGATAACTGATGCAGCCATTCAAACCTATGCAGCCAATCAAACTTCTGCAGCCCCTCAAACTTCAGCAGCCCATCAAACTAAGGCAGCCCCTGGACTTATGCAGCCCCTCAAACTAAGGCTGTCCCTCAAACTAATGCAGCCCCTCAAACGAATGCACCCCCTCAAACTAATGCAGCCCCTCAATCTAAGGCAGACCCTCAATCTAAGGCAGACCCTCAAACTAATGCATTCCCTCAAACTAATGCAGTCCCTCAAACTAATGCTGTCCCTCAAACTATTGCAACCCTGAATCTAATGTTGCCCCTCAAACTAATGCAGCACCTCAATCTAAGGCAGACACTCAATCTAAGGCAGACACTCAAACTATGGCATCCCCTCAATCCAAGACAGTGCCTCAAGATAAGTTCGACCCTCAAACTACTGCAATCCCTCAAACTAAGTCAGCCCCTCTAACATATTTAGACCCTCGAACATATGCAGACCCTCAAACATATGCAGAACCTCAAACTCAGGCAGTCCCTCAAATTAGGCAGCCCCTCAAACTAAGGCAGTCCCTCTCACTAAGGCAGGCCCTCTCTCTAAGCGAGACCCTCAAACTATGGCAGAGACTCAAACTAAGGCAGCCCCTCAAACTAAGGCAGTCCCTCAAACTAATGCAACCCCTCAAACTAAGGGAGACCCACAATCAAAGGCAGCCCCTCTAATTAAGAGAGAGCCTCAAACGAAGGCAACCCTCAATCTAATAAAGCCTCTCAAACTAATGCAGTCCCACAAACATATGCAGCCACTCAAACTAAGGCAGCCCCTCCAACTATGGCAGACCCTCAATCTAAGGCAGCCCTCAAACTAAGGCGGAGCCTCAAACTAATGCAGCCCCTCAAACTGAGGCAGCCCCTCAAGCTAAATACATCACTCAAATTAATCCAGTCCCACAATCTAAAGCAGCTCCTCAAACTAAAGAAGTTCCTCAAACTAAGGCAGCCCCTCAATCTAATACAGTTCCTCAAACTAAAGCAGCCCCTCAAACTAAGGCAGCCCGTCAAACTAAGGCAGACCCTCAAACTAAGGCTGCCCCTCAATCAAATGCAGCCCCTCAATCAAATGCAGCCCCTCAATCAAAAGCAGCCCCTCAAACTAATGCAGCCCCTCAAACTAATGCAGCCCCTCAAGCTAAAGCAGCCCCTCAAACTAAATACGTCACTCAAATTAATGCAGTCCCTCAATCTAAAACATCTCCTCAAACTAAACAAGTTCCTCAAACTAATGCAGCCCCTAAAACTAATACAGTTCCTCAAACTAAAGCAGCCCATCAAACTAATACAGTCCCTCAAGCTAAGGCAGTCACTCAAACTAACGCAGCCCCACAAATTAATGCACCCCTCAAACGAAGGCAGACCCTCAAACTAATGCAGCACGTCAAAATAATGCAGCCCCTCAAACTAAGGCAGCCCCTCAAACGAAGGCAGCCCCTCAAACTAAAGCAGCCCCTCAAACTAAAGCAGCCCCTCAAACTGATGCAAACCCTCAAACTAAGGCAGCACCTCAAACTAAGTCAGCACATCAATCTAAGGCTTACACTCAAACGAAGGCAGCCCCTCAAACTAATGCAGCCCCTCAAATTAATGCAGACCCTCAATCCAATGCAGACCCTCAAACTAATGCAGTCCCTCAAACTAATGCAGACCCTCAAACTAAGGCAGCCTCTCAAACTAATGCAGCCCCTCAAACTAAGGCAGCCCCTCAAACTAAAGCAGCCCCTCATTCGAATACAGCTTCTCAAACTAATGCATCACCTCAAACTAATACAGACCCTCAAAGTAATACAGCCCCTCTAACTAATGCAGCCCCTCAAACTAATGCAGACCCTCAATACAATGCAGACCCTCAAACTAATGCAGTCCCTCAAACTAATGCAACCCCTCAAACTAAGGCAGTACCTCATACTTATGCGTCCCCTCATACTGATGCAGCCCCGATAACTGATGCAGCCATTCAAACCTATGCAGCCAATCAAACTTCTGCAGCCCCTCAAACTTCAGCAGCCCATCAAACTAAGGCAGCCCCTGGACTTATGCAGCCCCTCAAACTAAGGCTGTCCCTCAAACTAATGCAGCCCCTCAAACGAATGCACCCCCTCAAACTAATGCAGCCCCTCAATCTAAGGCAGACCCTCAATCTAAGGCAGACCCTCAAACTTATGCATTCCCTCAAACTAATGCAGTCCCTCAAACTAATGCTGTCCCTCAAACTAATGCAACCCTCAATCTAATGTTGCCCCTCAAACTAATGCAGCACCTCAATCTAAGGCAGACACTCAATCTAAGGCAGACACTCAAACTATGGCATCCCCTCAATCCAAGACAGTGCCTCAAGATAAGTTCGACCCTCAAACTACTGCAATCTCTCAAACTAAGTCAGCCCCTCTAACATATTTAGACCCTCGAACATATGCAGACCCTCAAACATATGCAGAACCTCAAACTCAGGCAGTCCCTCAAATTAGGCAGCCCCTCAAACTAAGGCAGTCCCTCTCACTAAGGCAGCCCCTCTCTCTAAGCGAGACCCTCAAACTATGGCAGAGACTGAAACTAAGGCAGCCCCTCAAACTAAGGCATGCCCTCAAACGAATGCAGTCCCTCAAACTAATGCAACCCCTCAAACTAATGCAACCCCTCAAACTAAGGGAGACCCACAATCAAAGGCAGCCCATCTAATTAAGAGAGAGCCTCAAACGAAGGCAACACTCAATCTAATAAAGCCTCTCAAACTAATGCAGTCCCACAAACATATGCAGCCACTCAAACTAAGGCAGCCCCTCCAACTATGGCAGACCCTCAATCTAAGGCAGCCCTCAAACTAAGGCGGAGCCTCAAACTAATGCAGCCCCTCAAACTGAGACAGCCCCTCAAGCTAAATACATCACTCAAATTAATCCAGTCCCACAATCTAAAGTAGCTCCTCAAACTAAAGAAGTTCCTCAAACTAAGGCAGCCCCTCAATCTAATACAGTTCCTCAAACTAAAGCAGCCCCTCAAACTAAGGCAGCCCGTCAAACTAAGGCAGACCCTCAAACTAAGGCTGCCCCTCAATCAAAAGCAGCCCCTCAAACTAATGCAGCCCCTCAAACTAATGCAGCCCCTCAAGCTAATGCAGCCCCTCAAGCTAAAGCAGCCCCTCAAACTAAATACGTCACTCAAATTAATGCAGTCCCTCAATCTGAAGCAGCTCCTCAAACTAAAGAAGATCCTCAAACTAAGGCAGCCCCTCAAACTAATACATTTCCTCAAACTAAAGCAGCCCCTCAGACTAACGCAGCACCTCAAATTAATGCACCCCTCAAATGAAGGCAGATCCTCAAACTAATACATACCGACATTCTAATACAGCCCCTCAAACGAATGCAGCCCCTGAAACCAAGTCAGCCCCTCAAACATATGCAGACCCTCAATCATATGCAGCCCCTCAAACATATGCAGCCACTCAAACTAATGCAGTCCTCAAACAAATGCTGCCCCTCAAACTAATGCAGCCCCTCAAACTAATGCCGGCCGTCACACTAATGCAGCCCATCAAACTAATGCAGCCCCTCAAACTAATGCCGGCCGTCACACTAATGCAGCCCATCAAACTAATGCAGCCCCTCAAACTAATGCACCACCTCAAATTAATGAATCGGCTAAACTCATTCAGACTCGCAAACTAATACACAACCACACTCTAATGCAGCCCCTCAAACTAAGGCAGACTCTCAAACCAAGGCAGTGCCTCAAATTAAGGCAGCCCCTCAATCAAATGCAGCCCCTAGGTCAAATGCGGCCCCTCTAACTAATGCAGCCTCTCAAACTAAGGCAAAACCTTAAACTAAGGCAGACACTCAAACAAGACCGATCAAACTAAGACAGACCCTCAAACTGATTTGGACGCTAATGTATCCATCTGGCTAGTACACCTTGGACCCCATGCGCCTTCACTTTCTCCATCAGCCTACCATGGGGAACCTTATCAAACGCCTTACTGAAGTCCATGTATATGACATCGACAGCCCTTCCCTCATCAATCAACTTTGTCACTTCCTCAAAGAATTCTATTCAGTTGGTAAGACATGACCTTCCCTGCACAAAACCATGTTGCCAATCACTGATAAGCCCATTTTCTTCCAAATGGGAATAGATCCTATCCCTCAGTATCTTCTCCAGAAGCTTCCCTACCACTGACGTCAGGCTCACCGGTCTATAATTACCTGGATTACCCCTGCTACCCTTCTTAAACAAGGGGACAACATTAGCAATTCTCCAGTCCTCCGGGACCTCACCCGTGTTTAAGGAAGTTGCAAAGATATCTGTTAAGGCCCCAACTATTTCCTCTCTCGCTTCCCACAGGAACCAGTGATAGATCCCTTCCGGACCTGGGGACTTGTCCACCTTAATGCAATTTTAGAATAAAATTTTAGAATTTTAGAATTTTAGAACCTCAATCTAAGGCAGACCCTCAAACTAAGGCAGGCCCTCAAAATAATGCAGTACCTCAAACTAATGCAGCCCCTCAAACTAAGGCAGTACCTCATACTGATGCAGCGCCTCATACTTATGCGTCCCCTCATACTGATGCAGCCCCGATAACTGATGCAGCCATTCAAACCTATGCAGCCAATCAAACTTCTGCAGCCCCTCAAACTTCAGCAGCCCATCAAACTAAGGCAGCCCCTGGACTTATGCAGCCCCTCAAACTAAGGCTGTCCCTCAAACTAATGCAGCCCCTCAAACGAATGCACCCCCTCAAACTAATGCAGCCCCTCAATCTAAGGCAGACCCTCAATCTAAGGCAGACCCTCAAACTAATGCATTCCCTCAAACTAATGCAGTCCCTCAAACTAATGCTGTCCCTCAAACTATTGCAACCCTGAATCTAATGTTGCCCCTCAAACTAATGCAGCACCTCAATCTAAGGCAGACACTCAATCTAAGGCAGACACTCAAACTATGGCATCCCCTCAATCCAAGACAGTGCCTCAAGATAAGTTCGACCCTCAAACTACTGCAATCCCTCAAACTAAGTCAGCCCCTCTAACATATTTAGACCCTCGAACATATGCAGACCCTCAAACATATGCAGAACCTCAAACTCAGGCAGTCCCTCAAATTAGGCAGCCCCTCAAACTAAGGCAGTCCCTCTCACTAAGGCAGGCCCTCTCTCTAAGCGAGACCCTCAAACTATGGCAGAGACTCAAACTAAGGCAGCCCCTCAAACTAAGGCAGTCCCTCAAACTAATGCAACCCCTCAAACTAAGGGAGACCCACAATCAAAGGCAGCCCCTCTAATTAAGAGAGAGCCTCAAACGAAGGCAACCCTCAATCTAATAAAGCCTCTCAAACTAATGCAGTCCCACAAACATATGCAGCCACTCAAACTAAGGCAGCCCCTCCAACTATGGCAGACCCTCAATCTAAGGCAGCCCTCAAACTAAGGCGGAGCCTCAAACTAATGCAGCCCCTCAAACTGAGGCAGCCCCTCAAGCTAAATACATCACTCAAATTAATCCAGTCCCACAATCTAAAGCAGCTCCTCAAACTAAAGAAGTTCCTCAAACTAAGGCAGCCCCTCAATCTAATACAGTTCCTCAAACTAAAGCAGCCCCTCAAACTAAGGCAGCCCGTCAAACTAAGGCAGACCCTCAAACTAAGGCTGCCCCTCAATCAAATGCAGCCCCTCAATCAAATGCAGCCCCTCAATCAAAAGCAGCCCCTCAAACTAATGCAGCCCCTCAAACTAATGCAGCCCCTCAAGCTAAAGCAGCCCCTCAAACTAAATACGTCACTCAAATTAATGCAGTCCCTCAATCTGAAGCAGCTCCTCAAACTAAAGAAGGTCCTCAAACTAAGGCAGCCCCTCAAACTAATACATTTCCTCAAACTAAAGCAGCCCCTCAGACTAACGCAGCACCTCAAATTAATGCACCCCTCAAACGAAGGCAGATCCTCAAACTAATACATACCGACATTCTAATACAGCCCCTCAAACGAATGCAGCCCCTGAAACCAAGTCAGCCCCTCAAACATATGCAGACCCTCAATCATATGCAGCCCCTCAAACATATGCAGCCACTCAAACTAATGCAGTCCTCAAACAAATGCTGCCCCTCAAACTAATGCAGCCCCTCAAACTAATGCCGGCCGTCACACTAATGCAGCCCATCAAACTAATGCAGCCCCTCAAACTAATGCCGGCCGTCACACTAATGCAGCCCATCAAACTAATGCAGCCCCTCAAACTAATGCACCACCTCAAATTAATGAATCGGCTAAACTCATTCAGACTCGCAAACTAATACACAACCACACTCTAATGCAGCCCCTCAAACTAAGGCAGACTCTCAAACCAAGGCAGTGCCTCAAATTAAGGCAGCCCCTCAATCAAATGCAGCCCCTCAGTCAAATGCGGCCCCTCAAACTAAGGCAGCCTCTCAAACTAATGCAGCCCCTCAAATTAATGCGGTCCCTCAAACTCATGCCGCCCTCACACTCATGCAGACCCTAAAACTCATGCAGCCACTCAGACGAATGAAGCACCTCAAATTAATGCACCCCTCAAACGAAGACTGACCCTCAAACTAATACAGACCGTCAATCTAATACAGCCCCTCAAACTTATGCAGCCCCTGAAACTAAGTCAGCCCCTCAAACATATTTAGACCCTCGAACATATGCAGACCCTCAAACATATGCAGACCCTCAAACATATGCAGACCCTCAAACTCAGGCAGTCCCTCAAATTAGGCAGCCCCTCAAACTCAGGCAGCCCCTCTCTCGAAGGCAGCCCTTCTCTCTAAGGGTGACCCTCAAACTATGGCAGAGACTCAAACTAAGACTGCCCCTCAAATGAGGGCAGACCCTGAAACTAAGGCAGCCCCTCAAACTAAGTCAACCCCTCAAACGAATGCAATCCCTCAAACTAATGGAACCCCTCAAACTAAGGCAGCCAATCACACGAATGCAGGCCCTAAAACTAAGGCAGACCTTCAAACTAATGCAACCCCTCATACTTATGCAGCCCCTCAAACTAAGTCAGCCTCTCAAACTAAATACGTCACTCAAATTAATGCAGTACCTCAATCTAATGCAGCTCATTAAACTAAAGAAGCTCCACAAACGAAGACAGCCCATCTAACTAAGACAGTCCTGCAAACTAAGGCAGCCCGTCAAACTAATGCACCCCTCAAACTAAGGCAGACCCTCAAAATAATGCAGCACCTCAATTTATTGCAGCCCCTCAAACTAAGGCAGCCCCTCAAACTAAGGCAGACCCTCAAATTATCGCAGCCCCTCAAACTAAGGCAGCCCCTCAAACTGAGGCAGCCATCAAACTAAGGCATCCCCTCAAACTAAGGCAGCCTCTCAAATTAAGGCAGCCCCTCAAACTAATTCAGCCCCTCCAACTAAGGCAGCCAATCACACTAACGCAGACACTAAAACTAAGGAAGACCTTCAAACTAATGCAACCCCTCAAACTGAGTCAGCCTCTCAAACTAAATACGTCACTCAAATTAATGCAGTACCTCAAACTAATGCACCCCTCAAACTACGGCAGACCCTCAAAATAATGCAGCACATCAATCAAAGGCAGACCCTCAAATTAAGGCACAGCCTCAAACGAAGGCAACCCTCAATTTAATACAGCCTCTCAACCGAATGCAGTGCCTCAAACATATGCAGCCCCTCAAACTATGGCAGCCCCTCAGACTAATGAAGCACCTCAAGCTAATGCAGCCCCTCAAACTAATGCAGCTCCTCAAACTCATGCAGCCCCTCAAACTCATGCAGAACCTCAAACTAATACAGACCCTCAAACTAATGCTGCCCCTCAAACTAATGCTGCCCCTCAAACGAACACAGCTCCTCAAACTAATACAGACCCTCAAACTAATGCAGCCTCTCAAACTAATGCAGCCCCTCAATCTAAGGAAGCCCGTCTATCTAAGGCAGACCCTCAAACTTATGCAGTCCCTCAAACTTATGCATTCCCTCAAACTAATGCAGTCCCTCATACTAATGCAACGCTCAATCTCAGGTTGCCCCTCAAACTAATGCAGCACCTCAATCTAAGGCAGACACTCAAACTATGGCATCCCCTCAATCCAAGACAGTGCCTCAAGCTAAGTTAGACCCTCAAACTACTGCAATCCCTCAAACTAAGTAAGCCCCTCTAACATATTTAGACCCTGAAACATATGCAGACCCTCAAACATATGCATACCCTCAAACGCAGGCAGTCCCTCAAATTAGGCAGCCCCTCAAACTAAGGCAGCCCCTCTCTCTAAGGCAGCCCTTCTATCTGAGGCAGACCCTCAAACTATGGCAGAGACTCAAACTAAGGCAGCCCTTCTATCTAAGGCAGTCCCTCAAACTAAGGCAGCCCCTCAAACTAAGTCAACCCCTCAAACGAATGCAGTCCCTCAAACTAATGCAACCCCTCAAACTAAGGCAGACCCTCAAACTAATGCAGCCCCTCAAACTGAGGGAGCCCCTCAAACTGATGCGGACCCGCAAACTAATGCAGCTCGTCAAACTAATGCAGCCCCTCAAACTGAGACAGCCCCTCAAAGTAAGACAGCCCCACAAACTAAGGCAGCCCCTCAAACTGATGCTGCCCCTCAAACTGATGCAGCTCGTCAAACTAATGCAGCCCCTCAAACTGAGGCAGCTCCTCAAACTAAGGCAGCCCCTCAAACTAATGCAGCCCCTCAAACTAATTCAGCCCCTCAAGCTAATGCAGCCCCTCAAGCTAAATACATCACTCAAATTAATGCAGTCCCTCAATCAAATGCAGCCCCTCAATCAAAGGCGGCCCCTCAAACTAAGGCAGCTTCTCAAACTAAGGGAGACCATCAATGAAAGGCAGCCCCTCAAATTAAGTCGCAGCCTCAAACGAAGGCAACCCTCAATCTAATACAGCCTCTCAAACTAATGCAGTGCCTCAAACATATGCAGCCACTCAAACTAATGCAGTGCCTCAAACATATGCAGCCACTCAAACTAAGGCAGCCCGTCAAACTATGGCAGCACCTCAATCTAAGGCAGCCCCTCAAACTAATACAGACCCTCAAACTAATGCAGCTCCTCAAACTAATACAGACCCTCAAACTAATGCAGCCTCTCAAACTGATGCATCAGCTCAAACTAATGCTGCCCTTCAAACTAATGCAGTCCCTCAAACTTATGCATTCCCTCAAACTAATGCAGCACCTCAATCTAAGGCAGCCCCTCTATCTAAGGCAGACCCTCTATCTAAGGCAGACCCTCAAACTTATGCAGTCCCTCAAACTAATGCAGCCCCTCAAACTAATGCAGCCCCTCAAACGAATGCAGCCCCTCAAGCTAAAGCAGCCCCTCAAACTAAATACGTCACTCAAATTAATGCAGTCCCTCAATCTGAAGCAGCTCCTCAAACTAAAGAAGATCCTCAAACTAAGGCAGCCCCTCAAACTAATACATTTCCTCAAACTAAAGCAGCCCCTCAGACTAACGCAGCACCTCAAATTAATGCACCCCTCAAACGAAGGCAGATCCTCAAACTAATACATACCGACATTCTAATACAGCCCCTCAAACGAATGCAGCCCCTGAAACCAAGTCAGCCCCTCAAACATATGCAGACCCTCAATCATATGCAGCCCCTCAAACATATGCAGCCACTCAAACTAATGCAGTCCTCAAACAAATGCTGCCCCTCAAACTAATGCAGCCCCTCAAACTAATGCCGGCCGTCACACTAATGCAGCCCATCAAACTAATGCAGCCCCTCAAACTAATGCCGGCCGTCACACTAATGCAGCCCATCAAACTAATGCAGCCCCTCAAACTAATGCACCACCTCAAATTAATGAATCGGCTAAACTCATTCAGACTCGCAAACTAATACACAACCACACTCTAATGCAGCCCCTCAAACTAAGGCAGACTCTCAAACCAAGGCAGTGCCTCAAATTAAGGCAGCCCCTCAATCAAATGCAGCCCCTCAGTCAAATGCGGCCCCTCAAACTAAGGCAGCCTCTCAAACTAATGCAGCCCCTCAAATTAATGCGGTCCCTCAAACTCATGCCGCCCTCACACTCATGCAGACCCTAAAACTCATGCAGCCACTCAGACGAATGAAGCACCTCAAATTAATGCACCCCTCAAACGAAGACTGACCCTCAAACTAATACAGACCGTCAATCTAATACAGCCCCTCAAACTTATGCAGCCCCTGAAACTAAGTCAGCCCCTCAAACATATTTAGACCCTCGAACATATGCAGACCCTCAAACATATGCAGACCCTCAAACATATGCAGACCCTCAAACTCAGGCAGTCCCTCAAATTAGGCAGCCCCTCAAACTCAGGCAGCCCCTCTCTCGAAGGCAGCCCTTCTCTCTAAGGGTGACCCTCAAACTATGGCAGAGACTCAAACTAAGACTGCCCCTCAAATGAGGGCAGACCCTGAAACTAAGGCAGCCCCTCAAACTAAGTCAACCCCTCAAACGAATGCAATCCCTCAAACTAATGGAACCCCTCAAACTAAGGCAGCCAATCACACGAATGCAGGCCCTAAAACTAAGGCAGACCTTCAAACTAATGCAACCCCTCATACTTATGCAGCCCCTCAAACTAAGTCAGCCTCTCAAACTAAATACGTCACTCAAATTAATGCAGTACCTCAATCTAATGCAGCTCATTAAACTAAAGAAGCTCCACAAACGAAGACAGCCCATCTAACTAAGACAGTCCTGCAAACTAAGGCAGCCCGTCAAACTAATGCACCCCTCAAACTAAGGCAGACCCTCAAAATAATGCAGCACCTCAATTTATTGCAGCCCCTCAAACTAAGGCAGCCCCTCAAACTAAGGCAGACCCTCAAATTATCGCAGCCCCTCAAACTAAGGCAGCCCCTCAAACTGAGGCAGCCATCAAACTAAGGCATCCCCTCAAACTAAGGCAGCCTCTCAAATTAAGGCAGCCCCTCAAACTAATTCAGCCCCTCCAACTAAGGCAGCCAATCACACTAACGCAGACACTAAAACTAAGGAAGACCTTCAAACTAATGCAACCCCTCAAACTGAGTCAGCCTCTCAAACTAAATACGTCACTCAAATTAATGCAGTACCTCAAACTAATGCACCCCTCAAACTACGGCAGACCCTCAAAATAATGCAGCACATCAATCAAAGGCAGACCCTCAAATTAAGGCACAGCCTCAAACGAAGGCAACCCTCAATTTAATACAGCCTCTCAACCGAATGCAGTGCCTCAAACATATGCAGCCCCTCAAACTATGGCAGCCCCTCAGACTAATGAAGCACCTCAAGCTAATGCAGCCCCTCAAACTAATGCAGCTCCTCAAACTCATGCAGCCCCTCAAACTCATGCAGAACCTCAAACTAATACAGACCCTCAAACTAATGCTGCCCCTCAAACTAATGCTGCCCCTCAAACGAACACAGCTCCTCAAACTAATACAGACCCTCAAACTAATGCAGCCTCTCAAACTAATGCAGCCCCTCAATCTAAGGAAGCCCGTCTATCTAAGGCAGACCCTCAAACTTATGCAGTCCCTCAAACTTATGCATTCCCTCAAACTAATGCAGTCCCTCATACTAATGCAACGCTCAATCTCAGGTTGCCCCTCAAACTAATGCAGCACCTCAATCTAAGGCAGACACTCAAACTATGGCATCCCCTCAATCCAAGACAGTGCCTCAAGCTAAGTTAGACCCTCAAACTACTGCAATCCCTCAAACTAAGTAAGCCCCTCTAACATATTTAGACCCTGAAACATATGCAGACCCTCAAACATATGCATACCCTCAAACGCAGGCAGTCCCTCAAATTAGGCAGCCCCTCAAACTAAGGCAGCCCCTCTCTCTAAGGCAGCCCTTCTATCTGAGGCAGACCCTCAAACTATGGCAGAGACTCAAACTAAGGCAGCCCTTCTATCTAAGGCAGTCCCTCAAACTAAGGCAGCCCCTCAAACTAAGTCAACCCCTCAAACGAATGCAGTCCCTCAAACTAATGCAACCCCTCAAACTAAGGCAGACCCTCAAACTAATGCAGCCCCTCAAACTGAGGGAGCCCCTCAAACTGATGCGGACCCGCAAACTAATGCAGCTCGTCAAACTAATGCAGCCCCTCAAACTGAGACAGCCCCTCAAAGTAAGACAGCCCCACAAACTAAGGCAGCCCCTCAAACTGATACTGCCCCTCAAACTGATGCAGCTCGTCAAACTAATGCAGCCCCTCAAACTGAGGCAGCTCCTCAAACTAAGGCAGCCCCTCAAACTAATGCAGCCCCTCAAACTAATTCAGCCCCTCAAGCTAATGCAGCCCCTCAAGCTAAATACATCACTCAAATTAATGCAGTCCCTCAATCAAATGCAGCCCCTCAATCAAAGGCGGCCCCTCAAACTAAGGCAGCTTCTCAAACTAAGGGAGACCATCAATGAAAGGCAGCCCCTCAAATTAAGTCGCAGCCTCAAACGAAGGCAACCCTCAATCTAATACAGCCTCTCAAACTAATGCAGTGCCTCAAACATATGCAGCCACTCAAACTAAGGCAGCCCGTCAAACTATGGCAGCACCTCAATCTAAGGCAGCCCCTCAAACTAATACAGACCCTCAAACTAATGCAGCTCCTCAAACTAATACAGACCCTCAAACTAATGCAGCCTCTCAAACTGATGCATCAGCTCAAACTAATGCTGCCCTTCAAACTAATGCAGTCCCTCAAACTTATGCATTCCCTCAAACTAATGCAGCACCTCAATCTAAGGCAGCCCCTCTATCTAAGGCAGACCCTCTATCTAAGGCAGACCCTCAAACTTATGCAGTCCCTCAAACTAATGCAGCCCCTCAAACTAATGCAGCCCCTCAAACGAATGCAGCCCCTCAAGCTAAAGCAGCCCCTCAAACTAAATACGTCACTCAAATTAATGCAGTCCCTCAATCTGAAGCAGCTCCTCAAACTAAAGAAGATCCTCAAACTAAGGCAGCCCCTCAAACTAATACATTTCCTCAAACTAAAGCAGCCCCTCAGACTAACGCAGCACCTCAAATTAATGCACCCCTCAAACGAAGGCAGATCCTCAAACTAATACATACCGACATTCTAATACAGCCCCTCAAACGAATGCAGCCCCTGAAACCAAGTCAGCCCCTCAAACATATGCAGACCCTCAATCATATGCAGCCCCTCAAACATATGCAGCCACTCAAACTAATGCAGTCCTCAAACAAATGCTGCCCCTCAAACTAATGCAGCCCCTCAAACTAATGCCGGCCGTCACACTAATGCAGCCCATCAAACTAATGCAGCCCCTCAAACTAATGCCGGCCGTCACACTAATGCAGCCCATCAAACTAATGCAGCCCCTCAAACTAATGCACCACCTCAAATTAATGAATCGGCTAAACTCATTCAGACTCGCAAACTAATACACAACCACACTCTAATGCAGCCCCTCAAACTAAGGCAGACTCTCAAACCAAGGCAGTGCCTCAAATTAAGGCAGCCCCTCAATCAAATGCAGCCCCTCAGTCAAATGCGGCCCCTCAAACTAAGGCAGCCTCTCAAACTAATGCAGCCCCTCAAATTAATGCGGTCCCTCAAACTCATGCCGCCCTCACACTCATGCAGACCCTAAAACTCATGCAGCCACTCAGACGAATGAAGCACCTCAAATTAATGCACCCCTCAAACGAAGACTGACCCTCAAACTAATACAGACCGTCAATCTAATACAGCCCCTCAAACTTATGCAGCCCCTGAAACTAAGTCAGCCCCTCAAACATATTTAGACCCTCGAACATATGCAGACCCTCAAACATATGCAGACCCTCAAACATATGCAGACCCTCAAACTCAGGCAGTCCCTCAAATTAGGCAGCCCCTCAAACTCAGGCAGCCCCTCTCTCGAAGGCAGCCCTTCTCTCTAAGGGTGACCCTCAAACTATGGCAGAGACTCAAACTAAGACTGCCCCTCAAATGAGGGCAGACCCTGAAACTAAGGCAGCCCCTCAAACTAAGTCAACCCCTCAAACGAATGCAATCCCTCAAACTAATGGAACCCCTCAAACTAAGGCAGCCAATCACACGAATGCAGGCCCTAAAACTAAGGCAGACCTTCAAACTAATGCAACCCCTCATACTTATGCAGCCCCTCAAACTAAGTCAGCCTCTCAAACTAAATACGTCACTCAAATTAATGCAGTACCTCAATCTAATGCAGCTCATTAAACTAAAGAAGCTCCACAAACGAAGACAGCCCATCTAACTAAGACAGTCCTGCAAACTAAGGCAGCCCGTCAAACTAATGCACCCCTCAAACTAAGGCAGACCCTCAAAATAATGCAGCACCTCAATTTATTGCAGCCCCTCAAACTAAGGCAGCCCCTCAAACTAAGGCAGACCCTCAAATTATCGCAGCCCCTCAAACTAAGGCAGCCCCTCAAACTGAGGCAGCCATCAAACTAAGGCATCCCCTCAAACTAAGGCAGCCTCTCAAATTAAGGCAGCCCCTCAAACTAATTCAGCCCCTCCAACTAAGGCAGCCAATCACACTAACGCAGACACTAAAACTAAGGAAGACCTTCAAACTAATGCAACCCCTCAAACTGAGTCAGCCTCTCAAACTAAATACGTCACTCAAATTAATGCAGTACCTCAAACTAATGCACCCCTCAAACTACGGCAGACCCTCAAAATAATGCAGCACATCAATCAAAGGCAGACCCTCAAATTAAGGCACAGCCTCAAACGAAGGCAACCCTCAATTTAATACAGCCTCTCAACCGAATGCAGTGCCTCAAACATATGCAGCCCCTCAAACTATGGCAGCCCCTCAGACTAATGAAGCACCTCAAGCTAATGCAGCCCCTCAAACTAATGCAGCTCCTCAAACTCATGCAGCCCCTCAAACTCATGCAGAACCTCAAACTAATACAGACCCTCAAACTAATGCTGCCCCTCAAACTAATGCTGCCCCTCAAACGAACACAGCTCCTCAAACTAATACAGACCCTCAAACTAATGCAGCCTCTCAAACTAATGCAGCCCCTCAATCTAAGGAAGCCCGTCTATCTAAGGCAGACCCTCAAACTTATGCAGTCCCTCAAACTTATGCATTCCCTCAAACTAATGCAGTCCCTCATACTAATGCAACGCTCAATCTCAGGTTGCCCCTCAAACTAATGCAGCACCTCAATCTAAGGCAGACACTCAAACTATGGCATCCCCTCAATCCAAGACAGTGCCTCAAGCTAAGTTAGACCCTCAAACTACTGCAATCCCTCAAACTAAGTAAGCCCCTCTAACATATTTAGACCCTGAAACATATGCAGACCCTCAAACATATGCATACCCTCAAACGCAGGCAGTCCCTCAAATTAGGCAGCCCCTCAAACTAAGGCAGCCCCTCTCTCTAAGGCAGCCCTTCTATCTGAGGCAGACCCTCAAACTATGGCAGAGACTCAAACTAAGGCAGCCCTTCTATCTAAGGCAGTCCCTCAAACTAAGGCAGCCCCTCAAACTAAGTCAACCCCTCAAACGAATGCAGTCCCTCAAACTAATGCAACCCCTCAAACTAAGGCAGACCCTCAAACTAATGCAGCCCCTCAAACTGAGGGAGCCCCTCAAACTGATGCGGACCCGCAAACTAATGCAGCTCGTCAAACTAATGCAGCCCCTCAAACTGAGACAGCCCCTCAAAGTAAGACAGCCCCACAAACTAAGGCAGCCCCTCAAACTGATGCTGCCCCTCAAACTGATGCAGCTCGTCAAACTAATGCAGCCCCTCAAACTGAGGCAGCTCCTCAAACTAAGGCAGCCCCTCAAACTAATGCAGCCCCTCAAACTAATTCAGCCCCTCAAGCTAATGCAGCCCCTCAAGCTAAATACATCACTCAAATTAATGCAGTCCCTCAATCAAATGCAGCCCCTCAATCAAAGGCGGCCCCTCAAACTAAGGCAGCTTCTCAAACTAAGGGAGACCATCAATGAAAGGCAGCCCCTCAAATTAAGTCGCAGCCTCAAACGAAGGCAACCCTCAATCTAATACAGCCTCTCAAACTAATGCAGTGCCTCAAACATATGCAGCCACTCAAACTAAGGCAGCCCGTCAAACTATGGCAGCACCTCAATCTAAGGCAGCCCCTCAAACTAATGCAGCCCCTCAAACTCATGCAGCCCCTCAAACTCATGCAGCCCCTCAAACTCATGCAGGTCCTCAAACTAATACAGACCCTCAAACTAATACAGACCCTCAAACGAAGGCAGCCCATCAAACTCTGGCAGCTCCTCAATCTAAGGCAGCCCCTCTATCTAAGGCAGACCCTCTATCTAAGGCAGACCCTCAAACTTATGCAGTCCCTCAAACTAATGCAGCCCCTCAAACTAATGCAGCCCCTCAAACGAATGCAGCCCCTCAAGCTAAAGCAGCCCCTCAAACTAAATACGTCACTCAAATTAATGCAGTCCCTCAATCTGAAGCAGCTCCTCAAACTAAAGAAGATCCTCAAACTAAGGCAGCCCCTCAAACTAATACATTTCCTCAAACTAAAGCAGCCCCTCAGACTAACGCAGCACCTCAAATTAATGCACCCCTCAAACGAAGGCAGATCCTCAAACTAATACATACCGACATTCTAATACAGCCCCTCAAACGAATGCAGCCCCTGAAACCAAGTCAGCCCCTCAAACATATGCAGACCCTCAATCATATGCAGCCCCTCAAACATATGCAGCCACTCAAACTAATGCAGTCCTCAAACAAATGCTGCCCCTCAAACTAATGCAGCCCCTCAAACTAATGCCGGCCGTCACACTAATGCAGCCCATCAAACTAATGCAGCCCCTCAAACTAATGCCGGCCGTCACACTAATGCAGCCCATCAAACTAATGCAGCCCCTCAAACTAATGCCGGCCGTCACACTAATGCAGCCCATCAAACTAATGCAGCCCCTCAAACTAATGCACCACCTCAAATTAATGAATCGGCTAAACTCATTCAGACTCGCAAACTAATACACAACCACACTCTAATGCAGCCCCTCAAACTAAGGCAGACTCTCAAACCAAGGCAGTGCCTCAAATTAAGGCAGCCCCTCAATCAAATGCAGCCCCTCAGTCAAATGCGGCCCCTCAAACTAAGGCAGCCTCTCAAACTAATGCAGCCCCTCAAATTAATGCGGTCCCTCAAACTCATGCCGCCCTCACACTCATGCAGACCCTAAAACTCATGCAGCCACTCAGACGAATGAAGCACCTCAAATTAATGCACCCCTCAAACGAAGACTGACCCTCAAACTAATACAGACCGTCAATCTAATACAGCCCCTCAAACTTATGCAGCCCCTGAAACTAAGTCAGCCCCTCAAACATATTTAGACCCTCGAACATATGCAGACCCTCAAACATATGCAGACCCTCAAACATATGCAGACCCTCAAACTCAGGCAGTCCCTCAAATTAGGCAGCCCCTCAAACTCAGGCAGCCCCTCTCTCGAAGGCAGCCCTTCTCTCTAAGGGTGACCCTCAAACTATGGCAGAGACTCAAACTAAGACTGCCCCTCAAATGAGGGCAGACCCTGAAACTAAGGCAGCCCCTCAAACTAAGTCAACCCCTCAAACGAATGCAATCCCTCAAACTAATGGAACCCCTCAAACTAAGGCAGCCAATCACACGAATGCAGGCCCTAAAACTAAGGCAGACCTTCAAACTAATGCAACCCCTCATACTTATGCAGCCCCTCAAACTAAGTCAGCCTCTCAAACTAAATACGTCACTCAAATTAATGCAGTACCTCAATCTAATGCAGCTCATTAAACTAAAGAAGCTCCACAAACGAAGACAGCCCATCTAACTAAGACAGTCCTGCAAACTAAGGCAGCCCGTCAAACTAATGCACCCCTCAAACTAAGGCAGACCCTCAAAATAATGCAGCACCTCAATTTATTGCAGCCCCTCAAACTAAGGCAGCCCCTCAAACTAAGGCAGACCCTCAAATTATCGCAGCCCCTCAAACTAAGGCAGCCCCTCAAACTAAGGCAGCCTCTCAAATTAAGGCAGCCCCTCAAACTAATTCAGCCCCTCCAACTAAGGCAGCCAATCACACTAACGCAGACACTAAAACTAAGGAAGACCTTCAAACTAATGCAACCCCTCAAACTGAGTCAGCCTCTCAAACTAAATACGTCACTCAAATTAATGCAGTACCTCAAACTAATGCACCCCTCAAACTACGGCAGACCCTCAAAATAATGCAGCACATCAATCAAAGGCAGACCCTCAAATTAAGGCACAGCCTCAAACGAAGGCAACCCTCAATTTAATACAGCCTCTCAACCGAATGCAGTGCCTCAAACATATGCAGCCCCTCAAACTATGGCAGCCCCTCAGACTAATGAAGCACCTCAAGCTAATGCAGCCCCTCAAACTAATGCAGCTCCTCAAACTCATGCAGCCCCTCAAACTCATGCAGAACCTCAAACTAATACAGACCCTCAAACTAATGCTGCCCCTCAAACTAATGCTGCCCCTCAAACGAACACAGCTCCTCAAACTAATACAGACCCTCAAACTAATGCAGCCTCTCAAACTAATGCAGCCCCTCAATCTAAGGAAGCCCGTCTATCTAAGGCAGACCCTCAAACTTATGCAGTCCCTCAAACTTATGCATTCCCTCAAACTAATGCAGTCCCTCATACTAATGCAACGCTCAATCTCAGGTTGCCCCTCAAACTAATGCAGCACCTCAATCTAAGGCAGACACTCAAACTATGGCATCCCCTCAATCCAAGACAGTGCCTCAAGCTAAGTTAGACCCTCAAACTACTGCAATCCCTCAAACTAAGTAAGCCCCTCTAACATATTTAGACCCTGAAACATATGCAGACCCTCAAACATATGCATACCCTCAAACGCAGGCAGTCCCTCAAATTAGGCAGCCCCTCAAACTAAGGCAGCCCCTCTCTCTAAGGCAGCCCTTCTATCTGAGGCAGACCCTCAAACTATGGCAGAGACTCAAACTAAGGCAGCCCTTCTATCTAAGGCAGCCCCTCAAACTAAGTCAACCCCTCAAACGAATGCAGTCCCTCAAACTAATGCAACCCCTCAAACTAAGGCAGACCCTCAAACTAATGCAGCCCCTCAAACTGAGGGAGCCCCTCAAACTGATGCGGACCCGCAAACTAATGCAGCTCGTCAAACTAATGCAGCCCCTCAAACTGAGACAGCCCCTCAAAGTAAGACAGCCCCACAAACTAAGGCAGCCCCTCAAACTGATGCTGCCCCTCAAACTGATGCAGCTCGTCAAACTAATGCAGCCCCTCAAACTGAGGCAGCTCCTCAAACTAAGGCAGCCCCTCAAACTAATGCAGCCCCTCAAACTAATTCAGCCCCTCAAGCTAATGCAGCCCCTCAAGCTAAATACATCACTCAAATTAATGCAGTCCCTCAATCAAATGCAGCCCCTCAATCAAAGGCGGCCCCTCAAACTAAGGCAGCTTCTCAAACTAAGGGAGACCATCAATGAAAGGCAGCCCCTCAAATTAAGTCGCAGCCTCAAACGAAGGCAACCCTCAATCTAATACAGCCTCTCAAACTAATGCAGTGCCTCAAACATATGCAGCCACTCAAACTAAGGCAGCCCGTCAAACTATGGCAGCACCTCAATCTAAGGCAGCCCCTCAAACTAATGCAGCCCCTCAAACTCATGCAGCCCCTCAAACTCATGCAGCCCCTCAAACTCATGCAGGTCCTCAAACTAATACAGACCCTCAAACTAATACAGACCCTCAAACGAAGGCAGCCCATCAAACTCTGGCAGCTCCTCAATCTAAGGCAGCCCCTCTATCTAAGGCAGACCCTCTATCTAAGGCAGACCCTCAAACTTATGCAGTCCCTCAAACTAATGCAGCCCCTCAAACTAATGCAGCCCCTCAAACGAATGCAGCCCCTCAAGCTAAAGCAGCCCCTCAAACTAAATACGTCACTCAAATTAATGCAGTCCCTCAATCTGAAGCAGCTCCTCAAACTAAAGAAGATCCTCAAACTAAGGCAGCCCCTCAAACTAATACATTTCCTCAAACTAAAGCAGCCCCTCAGACTAACGCAGCACCTCAAATTAATGCACCCCTCAAACGAAGGCAGATCCTCAAACTAATACATACCGACATTCTAATACAGCCCCTCAAACGAATGCAGCCCCTGAAACCAAGTCAGCCCCTCAAACATATGCAGACCCTCAATCATATGCAGCCCCTCAAACATATGCAGCCACTCAAACTAATGCAGTCCTCAAACAAATGCTGCCCCTCAAACTAATGCAGCCCCTCAAACTAATGCCGGCCGTCACACTAATGCAGCCCATCAAACTAATGCAGCCCCTCAAACTAATGCCGGCCGTCACACTAATGCAGCCCATCAAACTAATGCAGCCCCTCAAACTAATGCCGGCCGTCACACTAATGCAGCCCATCAAACTAATGCAGCCCCTCAAACTAATGCACCACCTCAAATTAATGAATCGGCTAAACTCATTCAGACTCGCAAACTAATACACAACCACACTCTAATGCAGCCCCTCAAACTAAGGCAGACTCTCAAACCAAGGCAGTGCCTCAAATTAAGGCAGCCCCTCAATCAAATGCAGCCCCTCAGTCAAATGCGGCCCCTCAAACTAAGGCAGCCTCTCAAACTAATGCAGCCCCTCAAATTAATGCGGTCCCTCAAACTCATGCCGCCCTCACACTCATGCAGACCCTAAAACTCATGCAGCCACTCAGACGAATGAAGCACCTCAAATTAATGCACCCCTCAAACGAAGACTGACCCTCAAACTAATACAGACCGTCAATCTAATACAGCCCCTCAAACTTATGCAGCCCCTGAAACTAAGTCAGCCCCTCAAACATATTTAGACCCTCGAACATATGCAGACCCTCAAACATATGCAGACCCTCAAACATATGCAGACCCTCAAACTCAGGCAGTCCCTCAAATTAGGCAGCCCCTCAAACTCAGGCAGCCCCTCTCTCGAAGGCAGCCCTTCTCTCTAAGGGTGACCCTCAAACTATGGCAGAGACTCAAACTAAGACTGCCCCTCAAATGAGGGCAGACCCTGAAACTAAGGCAGCCCCTCAAACTAAGTCAACCCCTCAAACGAATGCAATCCCTCAAACTAATGGAACCCCTCAAACTAAGGCAGCCAATCACACGAATGCAGGCCCTAAAACTAAGGCAGACCTTCAAACTAATGCAACCCCTCATACTTATGCAGCCCCTCAAACTAAGTCAGCCTCTCAAACTAAATACGTCACTCAAATTAATGCAGTACCTCAATCTAATGCAGCTCATTAAACTAAAGAAGCTCCACAAACGAAGACAGCCCATCTAACTAAGACAGTCCTGCAAACTAAGGCAGCCCGTCAAACTAATGCACCCCTCAAACTAAGGCAGACCCTCAAAATAATGCAGCACCTCAATTTATTGCAGCCCCTCAAACTAAGGCAGCCCCTCAAACTAAGGCAGACCCTCAAATTATCGCAGCCCCTCAAACTAAGGCAGCCCCTCAAACTAAGGCAGCCTCTCAAATTAAGGCAGCCCCTCAAACTAATTCAGCCCCTCCAACTAAGGCAGCCAATCACACTAACGCAGACACTAAAACTAAGGAAGACCTTCAAACTAATGCAACCCCTCAAACTGAGTCAGCCTCTCAAACTAAATACGTCACTCAAATTAATGCAGTACCTCAAACTAATGCACCCCTCAAACTACGGCAGACCCTCAAAATAATGCAGCACATCAATCAAAGGCAGACCCTCAAATTAAGGCACAGCCTCAAACGAAGGCAACCCTCAATTTAATACAGCCTCTCAACCGAATGCAGTGCCTCAAACATATGCAGCCCCTCAAACTATGGCAGCCCCTCAGACTAATGAAGCACCTCAAGCTAATGCAGCCCCTCAAACTAATGCAGCTCCTCAAACTCATGCAGCCCCTCAAACTCATGCAGAACCTCAAACTAATACAGACCCTCAAACTAATGCTGCCCCTCAAACTAATGCTGCCCCTCAAACGAACACAGCTCCTCAAACTAATACAGACCCTCAAACTAATGCAGCCTCTCAAACTAATGCAGCCCCTCAATCTAAGGAAGCCCGTCTATCTAAGGCAGACCCTCAAACTTATGCAGTCCCTCAAACTTATGCATTCCCTCAAACTAATGCAGTCCCTCATACTAATGCAACGCTCAATCTCAGGTTGCCCCTCAAACTAATGCAGCACCTCAATCTAAGGCAGACACTCAAACTATGGCATCCCCTCAATCCAAGACAGTGCCTCAAGCTAAGTTAGACCCTCAAACTACTGCAATCCCTCAAACTAAGTAAGCCCCTCTAACATATTTAGACCCTGAAACATATGCAGACCCTCAAACATATGCATACCCTCAAACGCAGGCAGTCCCTCAAATTAGGCAGCCCCTCAAACTAAGGCAGCCCCTCTCTCTAAGGCAGCCCTTCTATCTGAGGCAGACCCTCAAACTATGGCAGAGACTCAAACTAAGGCAGCCCTTCTATCTAAGGCAGTCCCTCAAACTAAGGCAGCCCCTCAAACTAAGTCAACCCCTCAAACGAATGCAGTCCCTCAAACTAATGCAACCCCTCAAACTAAGGCAGACCCTCAAACTAATGCAGCCCCTCAAACTGAGGGAGCCCCTCAAACTGATGCGGACCCGCAAACTAATGCAGCTCGTCAAACTAATGCAGCCCCTCAAACTGAGACAGCCCCTCAAAGTAAGACAGCCCCACAAACTAAGGCAGCCCCTCAAACTGATGCTGCCCCTCAAACTGATGCAGCTCGTCAAACTAATGCAGCCCCTCAAACTGAGGCAGCTCCTCAAACTAAGGCAGCCCCTCAAACTAATGCAGCCCCTCAAACTAATTCAGCCCCTCAAGCTAATGCAGCCCCTCAAGCTAAATACATCACTCAAATTAATGCAGTCCCTCAATCAAATGCAGCCCCTCAATCAAAGGCGGCCCCTCAAACTAAGGCAGCTTCTCAAACTAAGGGAGACCATCAATGAAAGGCAGCCCCTCAAATTAAGTCGCAGCCTCAAACGAAGGCAACCCTCAATCTAATACAGCCTCTCAAACTAATGCAGTGCCTCAAACATATGCAGCCACTCAAACTAAGGCAGCCCGTCAAACTATGGCAGCACCTCAATCTAAGGCAGCCCCTCAAACTAATACAGACCCTCAAACTAATGCAGCTCCTCAAACTAATACAGACCCTCAAACTAATGCAGCCTCTCAAACTGATGCATCAGCTCAAACTAATGCTGCCCTTCAAACTAATGCAGTCCCTCAAACTTATGCATTCCCTCAAACTAATGCAGCACCTCAATCTAAGGCAGCCCCTCTATCTAAGGCAGACCCTCTATCTAAGGCAGACCCTCAAACTTATGCAGTCCCTCAAACTAATGCAGCCCCTCAAACTAATGCAGCCCCTCAAACGAATGCAGCCCCTCAAGCTAAAGCAGCCCCTCAAACTAAATACGTCACTCAAATTAATGCAGTCCCTCAATCTGAAGCAGCTCCTCAAACTAAAGAAGATCCTCAAACTAAGGCAGCCCCTCAAACTAATACATTTCCTCAAACTAAAGCAGCCCCTCAGACTAACGCAGCACCTCAAATTAATGCACCCCTCAAACGAAGGCAGATCCTCAAACTAATACATACCGACATTCTAATACAGCCCCTCAAACGAATGCAGCCCCTGAAACCAAGTCAGCCCCTCAAACATATGCAGACCCTCAATCATATGCAGCCCCTCAAACATATGCAGCCACTCAAACTAATGCAGTCCTCAAACAAATGCTGCCCCTCAAACTAATGCAGCCCCTCAAACTAATGCCGGCCGTCACACTAATGCAGCCCATCAAACTAATGCAGCCCCGCAAACTAATGCCGGCCGTCACACTAATGCAGCCCATCAAACTAATGCAGCCCCTCAAACTAATGCACCACCTCAAATTAATGAATCGGCTAAACTCATTCAGACTCGCAAACTAATACACAACCACACTCTAATGCAGCCCCTCAAACTAAGGCAGACTCTCAAACCAAGGCAGTGCCTCAAATTAAGGCAGCCCCTCAATCAAATGCAGCCCCTCAGTCAAATGCGGCCCCTCAAACTAAGGCAGCCTCTCAAACTAATGCAGCCCCTCAAATTAATGCGGTCCCTCAAACTCATGCCGCCCTCACACTCATGCAGACCCTAAAACTCATGCAGCCACTCAGACGAATGAAGCACCTCAAATTAATGCACCCCTCAAACGAAGACTGACCCTCAAACTAATACAGACCGTCAATCTAATACAGCCCCTCAAACTTATGCAGCCCCTGAAACTAAGTCAGCCCCTCAAACATATTTAGACCCTCGAACATATGCAGACCCTCAAACATATGCAGACCCTCAAACATATGCAGACCCTCAAACTCAGGCAGTCCCTCAAATTAGGCAGCCCCTCAAACTCAGGCAGCCCCTCTCTCGAAGGCAGCCCTTCTCTCTAAGGGTGACCCTCAAACTATGGCAGAGACTCAAACTAAGACTGCCCCTCAAATGAGGGCAGACCCTGAAACTAAGGCAGCCCCTCAAACTAAGTCAACCCCTCAAACGAATGCAATCCCTCAAACTAATGGAACCCCTCAAACTAAGGCAGCCAATCACACGAATGCAGGCCCTAAAACTAAGGCAGACCTTCAAACTAATGCAACCCCTCATACTTATGCAGCCCCTCAAACTAAGTCAGCCTCTCAAACTAAATACGTCACTCAAATTAATGCAGTACCTCAATCTAATGCAGCTCATTAAACTAAAGAAGCTCCACAAACGAAGACAGCCCATCTAACTAAGACAGTCCTGCAAACTAAGGCAGCCCGTCAAACTAATGCACCCCTCAAACTAAGGCAGACCCTCAAAATAATGCAGCACCTCAATTTATTGCAGCCCCTCAAACTAAGGCAGCCCCTCAAACTAAGGCAGACCCTCAAATTATCGCAGCCCCTCAAACTAAGGCAGCCCCTCAAACTGAGGCAGCCATCAAACTAAGGCATCCCCTCAAACTAAGGCAGCCTCTCAAATTAAGGCAGCCCCTCAAACTAATTCAGCCCCTCCAACTAAGGCAGCCAATCACACTAACGCAGACACTAAAACTAAGGAAGACCTTCAAACTAATGCAACCCCTCAAACTGAGTCAGCCTCTCAAACTAAATACGTCACTCAAATTAATGCAGTACCTCAAACTAATGCACCCCTCAAACTACGGCAGACCCTCAAAATAATGCAGCACATCAATCAAAGGCAGACCCTCAAATTAAGGCACAGCCTCAAACGAAGGCAACCCTCAATTTAATACAGCCTCTCAACCGAATGCAGTGCCTCAAACATATGCAGCCCCTCAAACTATGGCAGCCCCTCAGACTAATGAAGCACCTCAAGCTAATGCAGCCCCTCAAACTAATGCAGCTCCTCAAACTCATGCAGCCCCTCAAACTCATGCAGAACCTCAAACTAATACAGACCCTCAAACTAATGCTGCCCCTCAAACTAATGCTGCCCCTCAAACGAACACAGCTCCTCAAACTAATACAGACCCTCAAACTAATGCAGCCTCTCAAACTAATGCAGCCCCTCAATCTAAGGAAGCCCGTCTATCTAAGGCAGACCCTCAAACTTATGCAGTCCCTCAAACTTATGCATTCCCTCAAACTAATGCAGTCCCTCATACTAATGCAACGCTCAATCTCAGGTTGCCCCTCAAACTAATGCAGCACCTCAATCTAAGGCAGACACTCAAACTATGACATCCCCTCAATCCAAGACAGTGCCTCAAGCTAAGTTAGACCCTCAAACTACTGCAATCCCTCAAACTAAGTAAGCCCCTTTAACATATTTAGACCCTGAAACATATGCAGACCCTCAAACATATGCATACCCTCAAACGCAGGCAGTCCCTCAAATTAGGCAGCCCCTCAAACTAAGGCAGCCCCTCTCTCTAAGGCAGCCCTTCTATCTGAGGCAGACCCTCAAACTATGGCAGAGACTCAAACTAAGGCAGCCCTTCTATCTAAGGCAGTCCCTCAAACTAAGGCAGCCCCTCAAACTAAGTCAACCCCTCAAACGAATGCAGTCCCTCAAACTAATGCAACCCCTCAAACTAAGGCAGACCCTCAAACTAATGCAGCCCCTCAAACTGAGGGAGCCCCTCAAACTGATGCGGACCCGCAAACTAATGCAGCTCGTCAAACTAATGCAGCCCCTCAAACTGAGACAGCCCCTCAAAGTAAGACAGCCCCACAAACTAAGGCAGCCCCTCAAACTGATGCTGCCCCTCAAACTGATGCAGCTCGTCAAACTAATGCAGCCCCTCAAACTGAGGCAGCTCCTCAAACTAAGGCAGCCCCTCAAACTAATGCAGCCCCTCAAACTAATTCAGCCCCTCAAGCTAATGCAGCCCCTCAAGCTAAATACATCACTCAAATTAATGCAGTCCCTCAATCAAATGCAGCCCCTCAATCAAAGGCGGCCCCTCAAACTAAGGCAGCTTCTCAAACTAAGGGAGACCATCAATGAAAGGCAGCCCCTCAAATTAAGTCGCAGCCTCAAACGAAGGCAACCCTCAATCTAATACAGCCTCTCAAACTAATGCAGTGCCTCAAACATATGCAGCCACTCAAACTAAGGCAGCCCGTCAAACTATGGCAGCACCTCAATCTAAGGCAGCCCCTCAAACTAATGCAGCCCCTCAAACTCATGCAGCCCCTCAAACTCATGCAGCCCCTCAAACTCATGCAGGTCCTCAAACTAATACAGACCCTCAAACTAATACAGACCCTCAAACGAAGGCAGCCCATCAAACTCTGGCAGCTCCTCAATCTAAGGCAGCCCCTCAAACTAAGGCAGACCCTCAAACTAAGGGAGACCCTCAAACTAAGGGAGACCCTCAATCAAAGGCAGACCCTCAAATTAAGGCACAGCCTCAAACGAAGGCAAACCTCAATCTAATACAGCCTCTCAAACTAATGCAGTGCCTCAAACATATGCAGCCACTCAAACTAAGGCAGCCCCTCAAACTAAGGCAGCCCCTCAGACTAATGAAGCACCTCAAACTAATGCAGCCCCTCAAACTAATGCACCCCTCAAACTAATACACCCCTCAAACTAAGACAGACCCTCAAAATAATGCAAACCCTCAAACTAAGGTTGACCCTCAAACTAAGGCAGCCCCTCAAACTAAAGCCGACCCTCAAATTATAGCAGCCCCTCAAACTAAGGCAGCCATCAAACTAAGGCAGCCCCTCAAACTAAGGCAGCCTCTCAAACTAAGGCAGCCCCTCAAACTAAATCAGCCACTCCAACTAAGACAGCCAATCACACGAATGCAGACCCTAAAACTAAGGAAGACCTTCAAACTAATGCAGCCCCTCAAACTAAGTCAGCCTCTCAAACTAAATACGTCACTCAAATTAATGCAGTACCTCAAACTAATGCACCCCTCAAACTAAGGCAGACCCTCAAAATAATGCAGCACATCGATCAAAGGCAGACCCTCAAATTATAGCAGCCCTTCAAGCTAAGGCAGCCTCTCAAACTAAGGACGCCATCAAACTAAGACAGCCCCTCAGCCTAAGGCAACCTCTCAAACTAAGGCAGCCCCTCACACTCAATCAGCCCCTCACACTAAGGCAGCCAATCACACTAATGCAGACCCTAAAACTAAGGAAGACCTTCAAACTAATGCAGCCCCTCAAACTAAGTCAGCCTCTCAAACTAAACACGTCACTCAAATTAATGCAGTACCTCAAACTCATGGACCCCTCAAACTAAGGCAGACCCTCAAAATAATGCAGCACATCAATCAAAAGCAGACCCTCAATTTAAGGAACAGCTTCAAACAAAGGCAACCCTCAATCTGATACATTCTCTCAAACTGATGCAGCCCCTCAAACTATGGCAGCCACTCAGACTAAATAAGCACCTCAAACTAATGCAGCTCCTCAAACTCATGCAGCCCCTCAAACTCATGCAGATCCTCAAACTAATACAGACCCTCAAACTAATGCAGCTCCTCAAACTAATACAGACCCTCAAACTAATGCAGCCTCTCAAACTGATGCATCAGCTCAAACTAATGCTGCCCTTCAAACTAATGCAGTCCCTCAAACTTATGCATTCCCTCAAACTAATGCAGCACCTCAATCTAAGGCAGCCCCTCTATCTAAGGCAGACCCTCAAACTTATGCAGTCCCTCAAACTAATGCAGCCCCTCAAACTAATGCAGCCCCTCAAACTAATGCAGCCCCTCAAACGAATGCAGCCCCTCAAGCTAAAGCAGCCCCTCAAACTAAATACGTCACTCAAATTAATGCAGTCCCTCAATCTGAAGCAGCTCCTCAAACTAAAGAAGATCCTCAAACTAAGGCAGCCCCTCAAACTAATACATTTCCTCAAACTAAAGCAGCCCCTCAGACTAACGCAGCACCTCAAATTAATGCACCCCTCAAACGAAGGCAGATCCTCAAACTAATACATACCGACATTCTAATACAGCCCCTCAAACGAATGCAGCCCCTGAAACCAAGTCAGCCCCTCAAACATATGCAGACCCTCAATCATATGCAGCCCCTCAAACATATGCAGCCACTCAAACTAATGCAGTCCTCAAACAAATGCTGCCCCTCAAACTAATGCAGCCCCTCAAACTAATGCCGGCCGTCACACTAATGCAGCCCATCAAACTAATGCAGCCCCTCAAACTAATGCCGGCCGTCACACTAATGCAGCCCATCAAACTAATGCAGCCCCTCAAACTAATGCACCACCTCAAATTAATGAATCGGCTAAACTCATTCAGACTCGCAAACTAATACACAACCACACTCTAATGCAGCCCCTCAAACTAAGGCAGACTCTCAAACCAAGGCAGTGCCTCAAATTAAGGCAGCCCCTCAATCAAATGCAGCCCCTCAGTCAAATGCGGCCCCTCAAACTAAGGCAGCCTCTCAAACTAATGCAGCCCCTCAAATTAATGCGGTCCCTCAAACTCATGCCGCCCTCACACTCATGCAGACCCTAAAACTCATGCAGCCACTCAGACGAATGAAGCACCTCAAATTAATGCACCCCTCAAACGAAGACTGACCCTCAAACTCATACAGACCGTCAATCTAATACAGCCCCTCAAACTTATGCAGCCCCTGAAACTAAGTCAGCCCCTCAAACATATTTAGACCCTCGAACATATGCAGACCCTCAAACATATGCAGACCCTCAAACATATGCAGACCCTCAAACTCAGGCAGTCCCTCAAATTAGGCAGCCCCTCAAACTCAGGCAGCCCCTCTCTCGAAGGCAGCCCTTCTCTCTAAGGGTGACCCTCAAACTATGGCAGAGACTCAAACTAAGACTGCCCCTCAAATGAGGGCAGACCCTGAAACTAAGGCAGCCCCTCAAACTAAGTCAACCCCTCAAACGAATGCAATCCCTCAAACTAATGGAACCCCTCAAACTAAGGCAGCCAATCACACGAATGCAGGCCCTAAAACTAAGGCAGACCTTCAAACTAATGCAACCCCTCATACTTATGCAGCCCCTCAAACTAAGTCAGCCTCTCAAACTAAATACGTCACTCAAATTAATGCAGTACCTCAATCTAATGCAGCTCATTAAACTAAAGAAGCTCCACAAACGAAGACAGCCCATCTAACTAAGACAGTCCTGCAAACTAAGGCAGCCCGTCAAACTAATGCACCCCTCAAACTAAGGCAGACCCTCAAAATAATGCAGCACCTCAATTTATTGCAGCCCCTCAAACTAAGGCAGCCCCTCAAACTAAGGCAGACCCTCAAATTATCGCAGCCCCTCAAACTAAGGCAGCCCCTCAAACTGAGGCAGCCATCAAACTAAGGCATCCCCTCAAACTAAGGCAGCCTCTCAAATTAAGGCAGCCCCTCAAACTAATTCATCCCCTCCAACTAAGGCAGCCAATCACACTAACGCAGACACTAAAACTAAGGAAGACCTTCAAACTAATGCAACCCCTCAAACTGAGTCAGCCTCTCAAACTAAATACGTCACTCAAATTAATGCAGTACCTCAAACTAATGCACCCCTCAAACTACGGCAGACCCTCAAAATAATGCAGCACATCAATCAAAGGCAGACCCTCAAATTAAGGCACAGCCTCAAACGAAGGCAACCCTCAATTTAATACAGCCTCTTAACCGAATGCAGTGCCTCAAACATATGCAGCCCCTCAAACTATGGCAGCCCCTCAGACTAATGAAGCACCTCAAGCTAATGCAGCCCCTCAAACTAATGCAGCTCCTCAAACTCATGCAGCCCCTCAAACTCATGCAGAACCTCAAACTAATACAGACCCTCAAACTAATGCTGCCCCTCAAACTAATGCTGCCCCTCAAACGAACACAGCTCCTCAAACTAATACAGACCCTCAAACTAATGCAGCCTCTCAAACTAATGCAGCCCCTCAATCTAAGGAAGCCCGTCTATCTAAGGCAGACCCTCAAACTTATGCAGTCCCTCAAACTTATGCATTCCCTCAAACTAATGCAGTCCCTCATACTAATGCAACGCTCAATCTCAGGTTGCCCCTCAAACTAATGCAGCACCTCAATCTAAGGCAGACACTCAAACTATGGCATCCCCTCAATCCAAGACAGTGCCTCAAGCTAAGTTAGACCCTCAAACTACTGCAATCCCTCAAACTAAGTAAGCCCCTCTAACATATTTAGACCCTGAAACATATGCAGACCCTCAAACATATGCATACCCTCAAACGCAGGCAGTCCCTCAAATTAGGCAGCCCCTCAAACTAAGGCAGCCCCTCTCTCTAAGGCAGCCCTTCTATCTGAGGCAGACCCTCAAACTATGGCAGAGACTCAAACTAAGGCAGCCCTTCTATCTAAGGCAGTCCCTCAAACTAAGGCAGCCCCTCAAACTAAGTCAACCCCTCAAACGAATGCAGTCCCTCAAACTAATGCAACCCCTCAAACTGAGGCAGACCCTCAAACTAATGCAGCCCCTCAAACTGAGGGAGTCCCTCAAACTGATGCGGACCCGCAAACTAATGCAGCTCGTCAAACTAATGCAGCCCCTCAAACTGAGACAGCCCCTCAAAGTAAGACAGCCCCACAAACTAAGGCAGCCCCTCAAACTGATGCTGCCCCTCAAACTGATGCAGCTCGTCAAACTAATGCAGCCCCTCAAACTGAGGCAGCTCCTCAAACTAAGGCAGCCCCTCAAACTAATGCAGCCCCTCAAACTAATTCAGCCCCTCAAGCTAATGCAGCCCCTCAAGCTAAATACATCACTCAAATTAATGCAGTCCCTCAATCAAATGCAGCCCCTCAATCAAAGGCGGCCCCTCAAACTAAGGCAGCTTCTCAAACTAAGGGAGACCATCAATGAAAGGCAGCCCCTCAAATTAAGTCGCAGCCTCAAACGAAGGCAACCCTCAATCTAATACAGCCTCTCAAACTAATGCAGTGCCTCAAACATATGCAGCCACTCAAACTAAGGCAGCCCGTCAAACTATGGCAGCACCTCAATCTAAGGCAGCCCCTCAAACTAATGCAGCCCCTCAAACTCATGCAGCCCCTCAAACTCATGCAGCCCCTCAAACTCATGCAGGTCCTCAAACTAATACAGACCCTCAAACTAATACAGACCCTCAAACGAAGGCAGCCCATCAAACTCTGGCAGCTCCTCAATCTAAGGCAGCCCCTCAAACTAAGGCAGACCCTCAAACTAAGGGAGACCCTCAAACTAAGGGAGACCCTCAATCAAAGGCAGACCCTCAAATTAAGGCACAGCCTCAAACGAAGGCAAACCTCAATCTAATACAGCCTCTCAAACTAATGCAGTGCCTCAAACATATGCAGCCACTCAAACTAAGGCAGCCCCTCAAACTAAGGCAGCCCCTCAGACTAATGAAGCACCTCAAACTAATGCAGCCCCTCAAACTAATGCACCCCTCAAACTAATACACCCCTCAAACTAAGACAGACCCTCAAAATAATGCAAACCCTCAAACTAAGGTTGACCCTCAAACTAAGGTTGACCCTCAAACTAAGGCAGCCCCTCAAACTAAAGCCGACCCTCAAATTATAGCAGCCCCTCAAACTAAGGCAGCCATCAAACTAAGGCAGCCCCTCAAACTAAGGCAGCCTCTCAAACTAAGGCATCCCCTCAAACTAAATCAGCCACTCCAACTAAGACAGCCAATCACACGAATGCAGACCCTAAAACTAAGGAAGACCTTCAAACTAATGCAGCCCCTCAAACTAAGTCAGCCTCTCAAACTAAATACGTCACTCAAATTAATGCAGTACCTCAAACTAATGCACCCCTCAAACTAAGGCAGACCCTCAAAATAATGCAGCACATCGATCAAAGGCAGACCCTCAAATTATAGCAGCCCTTCAAGCTAAGGCAGCCTCTCAAACTAAGGACGCCATCAAACTAAGACAGCCCCTCAGCCTAAGGCAACCTCTCAAACTAAGGCAGCCCCTCACACTCAATCAGCCCCTCACACTAAGGCAGCCAATCACACTAATGCAGACCCTAAAACTAAGGAAGACCTTCAAACTAATGCAGCCCCTCAAACTAAGTCAGCCTCTCAAACTAAACACGTCACTCAAATTAATGCAGTACCTCAAACTCATGCACCCCTCAAACTAAGGCAGACCCTCAAAATAATGCAGCACATCAATCAAAAGCAGACCCTCAATTTAAGGCACAGCTTCAAACAAAGGCAACCCTCAATCTGATACATTCTCTCAAACTGATGCAGTGCCTCAAACATATGCAGCCATTCAAACTAAGGCAGCCCCTCAAACTATGGCAGCCACTCAGACTAAATGAGCACCTCAAACTAATGCAGCTCCTCAAACTCATGCAGCCCCTCAAACTCATGCAGATCCTCAAACTAATACAGACCCTCAAACTAATGCAGCCTCTCAAACTGATGCATCAGCTCAAACTAATGCTGCCCTTCAAACTAATGCAGTCCCTCAAACTTATGCATTCCCTCAAACTAATGCAGCACCTCAATCTAAGGCAGCCCCTCTATCTAAGGCAGACCCTCTATCTAAGGCAGACCCTCAAACTTATGCAGTCCCTCAAACTTATGCAGTCCCTCAAACTTATGCAGTCCCTCAAACTTATGCATTCCCTCAAACTAATGCAGCACCTCAATCTAAGGCAGCCCCTCTATCTAAGGCAGAACCTCTATCTAAGGCAGACCCTCAAACTTATGCAGTCCCTCAAACTTATGCAGTCCCTCAAACTGATGCAGCTCGTCAAACTAATGCAGCACCTCAATCTAAGGCAGATACTCAATCTCAGGCAGACATTCAAACTATGGCATCCCATCAATCCAAGACAGTGCCTCAAGCTAAGTTAGACCCTCAAACTTCTGCAATCCCTCAAACTAAGTAAGCCCCTCTAACATATTTAGACCCTGAAACATATGCAGACCCTCAAACATATGCAGACCCTCAAAGTCAGGCAGTCCCTCAAATTAGGCAGCCCCTCAAACTAAGGCAGCCCCTCTCTCTCAGGCAGCCCCTCAAACTAAGGCAGCCCCTCAAACTAAGTCAACCCCTCAAACGAATGCAGTCCCTCAAACTAATGCAACCCCTCAAACTATGGCAGCCCCTCAAACTAAGGCAGCCCCTCAAACTATGGCAGCCCCTCAATCTAAGGCAGCCACTCAAACTAAGGCGGAGCCTCAAACTAATGCAGCCCCTCAAACTGAGGCAGCCCCTCAAACTAATGCAGCTCGTCAAACTAATGCAGCCCCTCAAACTGAGACAGCCCCTCAAAGTAAGGCAGCCCCTCAAACGAAGGCAGCCCCTCAAACTGAGGCTGCCCCTCAAACTGATGCAGACCCTCAAACTGATGCAGCTAGTCAAACTAATGCAGCCTCTCAAACTAATGCAGCCTCTCAAACTAAAGCATTCCCTCAAAGTAAGTCAGTCCCTCAAACCAATACAGCCCCTTAAACTAATGCAGCCTCTCAAACTAATGCAGACCCTCAAACCAAGACAGTGCCTCAAATTAAGGCAGCCCCTCAAACGTATGCAGTCCCTCAAACGTATGCATTCCCTCAAACTAATGCAGTCTCTCAAACTAATGCAACCCTCAATCTAAGGCAGACACTCAATCTAAGGCAGATACTCAATCTAAGGCAGACACTCAATCTAAGGCAGACACTCAAACTATGGCATCCCCTCAATCCAAGACAGTGCCTCAAGCTAAGTTAGACCCTCAAACTACTGCAATCCCTCAAACTGAGTAAGCCCCTCTAACATATTTAGACCCTGAAACATATGCAGACCCTGAAACATATGCAGACCCTCAAACTCAGGCAGTCCCTCAAATTAGGCAGCCCCTCAAACTAAGGCAGCCCCTCTCTCTAAAGCAGCCCTTCTATCTGAGGCAGACCCTCAAACTATGGCAGAGACTCAAACTAAGGCAGCCCTTCTATCTCAGGCAGCCCCTCAAAATAAGGCAGCCCCTCAAACTAAGTCAACCCCTCAAACGAATGCAACCCCTAAAACTAAGGCAGCCCCTCAAACTGTGGCAGCACCTCAAACTATGGCAGCTCCTCAATCTAAGGCAGCCCCTCAAACTAAGGCGGAGCCTCAAACTAATGCAGCCCCTCAAACTGATGCAGACCCTCAAACTAATGCAGCTCGTCAAACTAATGCAGCCCCTCAAACTGAGACAGCCCCTCAAACGAAGGCAGCCCCTCAAACTGAGGCTGCCCCTCAAACTGATGCAGACCCTCAAACTGATGCAGACCCTCAAACTAATGCAGCCTCTCAAACTAAAGCATTCCCTCAAAGTAAGTCAGTCCCTCAAACCAATACAGCCCCTTAAACTAATGCAGCCTCTCAAACTAATGCAGACCCTCAAACCAAGACAGTGCCTCAAATTAAGGCAGCCCCTCATGCTAAGGCAAGTCCTCAAACGAATGCAGCCTCTCAAACTAATGCATCAGCTCAAACTAATGCAGCCCCTCAAACGTATGGAGTCCCTCAAACCTATGCATTCCCTCAAACTAATGCAGTCTCTAAAACTAATGCAACCCTCAATCTAAGGTTGCCCCTCAAACTAATGCAGCACCTCAATCTAAGGCAGACACTCAATCTAAGGCAGATACTCAATCGAAGGCAGACACTCAATCGAAGGCAGACACTCAATCGAAGGCAGACACTCAAACTATGGCATCCCGTCAATCCAAGACAGTGCCTCAAGCTAAGTTAGACCCTCAAACTACTGCAATCCCTCAAACTGAGTAAGCCCCTCTTACATATTTAGACCCTGAAACATATGCAGACCCTGAAACATATGCAGACCCTCAAACTCAGGCAGTCCCTCAAATTAGGCAGCCCCTCAAACTAAGGCAGCCCCTCTCTCTAAAGCAGCCCTTCTATCTGAGGCAGACCCTCAAACTATGGCAGAGACTCAAACTAAGGCAGCCCTTCTATCTAAGGCAGCCCCTCAAAATAAGGCAGCCCCTCAAACTAAGTCAACCCCTCAAACGAATGCAACCCCTCAAACTAAGGCAGCCCCTCAAACTAAGGCAGCCCCTCAAACTGTGGCAGCACCTCAAACTATGGCAGCTCCTCAATCTAAGGCAGCCCCTCAAACTAAGGCGGAGCCTCAAACTAATGCAGCCCCTCAAACTGATGCAGACCCTCAAACTAATGCAGCTCGTCAAACTAATGCAGCCCCTCAAACTGAGACAGCCCCTCAAAGTAAGGCAGCCCCTCAAACGAAGGCAGCCCCTCAAACTGAGGCTGCCCCTCAAACTGATGTAGACCCTCAAACTGATGCAGCTCGTCAAACTAATGCAGCCTCTCAAACTAATGCAGCCTCTCAAACTAAAGCATTCCCTCGAAGTAAATCAGTCCCTCAAACCAATACAGCCCCTCAAACTAATGCAGCCTCTCAAACTAATGCAGACCCTCAAACCAAGACAGTGCCTCAAATTAAGGCAGCCCCTCATGCTAAGACAAGTCCTCAAACTAATGCAGCCCCTGAAACAAATGAAGCCCCTCAAACTAATGCAGCCCCTGAAACAAATGAAGCCCCTCAAATTAATGCACCCCCTCAAACTAATTGCCACCTTCAGGGAACAATGGACCTGAACACCCAAATCTCTCTGTGCATCAATTTTCCCCAGGACCTTTCCATTTACTGCATAGCTCACTCTTGAATTTGATCTTCCAAAATGCATCACCTCGCATTTGCCCTGATTGAACTCCATCTGCCATTTCTCTGCCCAACTCTCCAGTCTATCTATATTCTGCTGTATTCTCTGACAGTCCCCTTCACTATCTGCTACTCCACCAATCTTAGTGTCGTCTGCAAAACTGCTAATCAGACCACCTATACTTTCCTCCAAATCATTTATGTATATCACAAACAACAGTGGTCCCAGCACGGATCCCTGTGGAACACCACTGGTCACACGTCTCCATTTTGAGAAACTCCCTTCCACTGCTACTCTCTGTCTCCTGTTGCCCAGCCAGTTCTTTATCCATCTAGCTAGTACACCTTGGACCCCATGCGCCTTCACTTTCTCCAGCAGCCTACCATGGGGAACCGAATCAAACGCCTTACTGAAGTCCATGTATACGACATCTATAGCCCTTCCCTCATCAATCAACTTTGTCACTTCCTCAAAGAATTCTGTTAAGTTGGTAAGACATGACCTTCCCTGCACAAAACCATGTTGCCTATCAATGATAAGCCCATTTTCTTCCAAATGGGAATAGATCCTATCCCTCAGTATCATCTCCAGTATCTTTTCCCTCCTACCCTTCCTAAACAAGGGGACAACATTAGCAATTCTCCAGTCCTCCGGGACCTCACCCGTGTTTAAGGAAGTTGCAAAGATATCTGTTAAGGCCCCAACTATTTCCTCTCTCGCTTCCCACAGGAACCTGGGACAGATCCCTTCCGGACCTGGGGACTTGTCCACCTTAATGCCATTTTAGAATAAAATTTTAGAATTTTAGAATTTTAGAACCTCAATCTAAGGCTCCCTCAAACTAAGGCAGTCCCTCAAACTGAGGCAGCCCCTCAAACTAATGCAGACCCTCAAACTAAGGCAGCCCCTCAAACTAATGCTGCCCCTCAAACTAACACAGCTCCTCAAACCAATACAGCCCCTCAAACTAATGCAGCCTCTCAAACTAATGCAGCCCCTGAAACAAATGCAGCCCCTCAAATTAATGCGGTCCCTCAATCTAATGCAGGCCCTCAAACTAATGCAGCCCCTCAATCTGATGCAGCCCCTCAAACTAATGCATCAGCTCAAACTAATGCGGCCAATCAAACTAATACAGACCCTCAATCTGATTAAGCTCCTCAAACTAATGAATCACCTCAAAATAATACAGACCCTCAAAGTAATACAGCCCCTCAAACTAATGCAGCCAACCAAAACTAATACAGAACCTCAATCTAATGCAGCTCCTCAAACTAACGCATCAGTTCAAACTAATGCAGCCACTCAAACTAATACAGAACCTCAATCTAATGCAGCTCCTCAAACTAACGCATCAGCTCAAACTAATGCAGCCCTTCAAACTAATGCAGCCCCTCAAACCAATGCAGCCCCTCAAACTCATGCAGTCCCTCAAATTAAGGCAGCCCCTCATACTAAGGCAAGTCCTCAAACTAATGCAGCCCCTGAAACAAATGCAGCCCCTCAGACTAATGCAGCCCCTCAGACGAATGCAGCCACTCAAACTAAGAGAGCCACTCAAACTAAGGCAGCCTTTCAAACTAAGGCAGTCCCTCTATCTAAAGTAGCCCCTCTATCTAAGGCAGCCCCGCTATCTAAGGCAGCCCCTCAAACTATGGCAGACACTCAAAAGAAAGCAACCCCTCAAACGAAAGCGATCCCACAAACTAATGCAGCCACTCGATCTCATACAGCTCCTCAAACTAATGCATCAGCTCATACTAATGCAGCCCGTCAAACTAATGCCCACCCTCAAACTAATACTGACCCTCAAACTGGTGCACTACCACAAAGTAGTGCAGCCTCTCAAACTAATGCAGCCTCTCAAACTAATGCAGCCCCTCAAACTAATGCAGCCCCTCAAACCAATGCAGCCCCTCAAACTAATGCAGACCCTGAATCTAATGCAGACCCTCAATCCAATGCAGACCCTCAAACTAATGCAGGCCCTCAAACTAATGCAGCCCCTCAAACTAAAGCAGACCCTCAAACTAAGCAGACCCTCTAAATAAGGCAGCCCCTCATTCTAATACAGCCTCTCAAAATATTGAAGCCATTCAAACTAATGCAGTCCCTCAAACTCATGAAGTCCCTCAAATTAAGGCAGCCCCTCATACTAAGGCAAGTCCTCAAACTAATGCAGCCCCTGAAACAAGTGCAGCCACTCAGACGAATGCAGCCACTCAAACTAAGGCAGCCCCTCTATCTAATGCAGCCCCGCTATCTAAGGCAGCCCCTCAAACTATGGCAGACACTCAAACGAAAGCAACCCCTCAAACGAAAGTAATCCCTCAAACTAATGCAGCCACTCGATCTCATACAGCTCCTCAAACTAATGCCCACCCTCAAACTAATACTGACCCTCAAACTGGTGCACTACCACAACATAGTGCAGCCCCTCAGACTAATGCAACCCCTCAGACGAATGTAGCCCTCAATCTCATGCAGACCCTCAAACTCATGCAGCCCGTCAGATTAATGCAGCCCCTCAAACTAATGCAGCCCCTCAAACTCATGCAGCCCCTCAAACCAATGCAGACCCTCAAACTAATGCAGCCCTCAAACTCATGCAGCCCGTCAAACTAATGCAGCACCTCAAACTAAGGCAGCCCCTCTATCTAAGGCAGCCTCGCTATCTAAGGCAGCCCCTCAAACTATGGCCGACACTCAAACTATGGCAGACACTCAAACTATGGCAGACACTCAAACTAATGCAGCCCCTCAAACTAATGCAGCCCCTCAAACTAATGCAGACCCTCAAACTAATGCAGCACCTCAAACTAATGCAGCCCTCAACCTCATGCAGCCTCTCAAAATATGGCAGCTCCTCAAACTTATGCAGCCCCTCAAACTAAGGCAGCCCCTCAAACTAAAGCAGCCCCTCAAACTAATGCAGCCCCTCAAACTTATGCAGCCCCTCAAACTAAGGCAGCCCGTCAAATTAATGCACCCCTCAAACTAATGCACCCCTCAAACTAAGGCAGAGCCTCAAAATAATGCAGCACCTCAATTTATTGCAGCCCCCCAAACTAAGGCAGATCCTCAAACTAAGGCAGACCCTCAAATTATCGCAGCCCCTCAAACTAAGGCAGCCCCTCAAACTAATGCAAACCCTCAGACTAAGCTTGACCCTCAAATTAAGGCAGCACCTCAAACTAAGTCTGACACTCAAACTAATGCAGACACTCAAACTAATGCAGAAACTCAAACGAAGGCAGCCCCTCAAACGAAGGCAGCCCCTCAAACTAAGGCAGCCCCTTAAACTAAATACGTCATTCCAACGAATGCAGCCCTCAAATTAATGCTGCCCCTCAAACTTATGCAGCCCATCAAACTAATGCCCACCCTCAATTTAATACTGACCCTCAAACTGGTGCACTACCACAAAATAGTGCAGCCTCTCAAACTCATGCAGCCCCTCAAACCAATGCAGACCCTCAAACTAATGCAGCCTCTCAAACTAATGCAGCCACTCAAACTAAGGCAGCCCCTCTATCTAAGGCAGCCTCGCTATCTAAGGCAGCCCCTCAAACTATGGCAGACACTCAAACTATGGCAGACACTCAAACTAATGCAGCCCCTCAAACTAAGGCAGACCCTCAAACTAATGCAGCACCTCAAACTAATGCAGCCCTCAACCTCATGCAGCCCTCAACCTCATGCAGCCTCTCAAAATATGGCAGCCCCTCAAACTTATGCAGCCCCTCAAACTAAGGCAGCCCCTCAAACTAAAGCAGCCCCTCAAACTAATGCAGCCCCTCAAACTAATGCAGCCCCTTAAACTTATGCAGCCCCTCAAACTAAGGCAGCCCCTCAAACTGAATACGTCACTCAAATTAATGTCGTACCTCAATCTAATGCAGCTCATTAAACTAAAGAAGCTCCTCAAACTAAGACAGCCCCTCTAACTAATACAGTCCCTCAAACTAATGCAAACCCTCAGACTAAGCTTGACCCTCAAATTAAGGCAGCACCTCAAACTAAGTCTGACACTCAAACTAATGCAGACACTCAAACTAATGCAGAAACTCAAACGAAGGCAGCCCCTCAAACTAAGGCAGCCCCTTAAACTAAATACGTCATTCCAACGAATGCAGCCCTCAAATTAATGCTGCCCCTCAAACTAATGCTGCCCCTCAAACTAAAGCAGCCCCTCAAACTGATGCAGCCCCTCAAACTAAGTCCGCACCTCAAACTCAGGCTGACCATGAAACGAAGGCAGCCCCTCAAACTAATGCAGCCCCTCAAACTAATGCAGACCCTGAATCTAATGCAGACCCTCAATCCAATGCAGACCCTCAAACCAAAGCAGACCCTCAAACTAATGCAGCCCCTCAAACTAAAGCAGACCCTCAAACTAAGCAGACCCTCAAACTAAGGCAGCCCCTCATTCTAATACAGCCTCTCAAACTATTGAAGCCACTCAAACTAATGCATCAGCTCAAACTAATGCAGCCCTTCAAACTAATGCAGCCCCTCAAACTAAGGCAGAGCCTCAAACTAATGCAGACCCTCATACTCATGCAGTCCCTCAAATTAAGGCAGCCCCTCATGCTAAGGCAAGTCCTCAAACTCAGGCAGCCACTCAAACTAAGGCAGTCCCTCTATCTAAAGCAGCCCCTCTATCTAAGGCAGCCCCTCTATCTAAGGCATCCCCTCAAACTATGGCAGACACTCAAACGAAAGCAGCCCCTCAAACGAAAGTAATCCCTCAAACTAATGCAGCCACTCGATCTCACACAGCTCCTCAAACTAATGCACAGCTCAAACTTATGCAGCCCGTCAAACTAATGCCCACCCTCAATTTAATACTGACCCTCAAACTGGTGCACTATCACAAAATAGTGCAGCCTCTCAAACTAATGCAGCCCCTGAAACAAATGCAGCCCCTCAGATTAATGCAGCCCCTCAAACTAATGCAGCCCCTCAAACTAATGCAGCACCTCAAACTAATGCAGCCCTCAAACTCATGCAGCCCCTCAAACTAATGCAGCACCTCAAGCTAATGCAGCCCCTCATAGTAATGCAGCCTCTCAAACTGATGCAGCCACTCAAACTAAGGCAGCCCCTCTATCTAAGGCAGCCTCGCTATCTAAGGCAGCCCCTCAAACTATGGCAGACACTCAAACGAATGCAGCCCCTCAAACTAATGCAGACCCTCAAACTAATGCCGTCCCTCAAACTAAAGCATTCCGTCAAACTAAGGCAGCCCCTCAACTAAGGCAGCCACTCAAACTAATGCAGCCCCAAAAACTAATGCCGGCCCTCAAACTAATGCTGGCCCTCAATCTAATGCAGCACCTCAAACTAATGCAGCCCCTCAAACTAATGCAGCTCCTCAAACTAATGCCGGCCGTCACACTAATGCAGCCCCTCAAACTAATGCACCACCTCAAAGTAATGAATCGGCTAAACTCATTCAGACTCGCAAACTAATACACAACCACACTCTAATGCAACCCCTCAAACTAAGGCAGACTCTCAAACCAAGGCAGTGCCTCATATTAAGGCAGCCCCTCATCCTAAGGCCAGTCCTCAATCAAATGTAGCCCCTGAAACAAATGCAGCCCCTGAGGCTGGTGCAACCCCTCAGACGAATGCAGCCCCTTATACGAATGCAGCCGCTCAGACTCATGCAGTTCCTCAAAATAATACATCATTTGAAACTAATGCAGCCCCTCAAAATAATGCATCATTTGAAACTAATGCAGCCACTCAAACTAATACATTTCCTCAAACTAAAGCAGCCCCTCAAACTAACGCAGCACCTCAAATTAATGCACCCCTCAAACGAAGGCAGAGCCTCAAACTAATACAGACCGTCAATCTAATACAGCCCCTCAAACTAATGCAGCCCCTGAAACTAAGTCAGCCCCTCAAACATATTTAGACCCTCGAACATATGCAGACCCTCAAACATATGCAGACCCTCAAACATATGCAGACCCTCAAACTCAGGCAGTCCCTCAAATAAGGCAGTCCCTCAAATAAGGCAGCCCCTCTCTCTAAGGCAGCCCTTCTCTCGAAGGGTGACCCTCAAACTATGGCTGGGACTCAAACTAAGGCAGCCCCTCAATCTAAGGCAGACCCTCAAACTAAGGCAGCCCCTCAAACTAAGTCAACCCCTCAAACGAATGCACTCCCTCAAACTAATGCAACCCCTCAAACTAAGGCAGCCCATCACACTAATGCAGACCCTAAAACTAAGGCTGACCTTCAAACTAATGCAGCCCCTCATACTTATGCAGCCCCTCAAACTAAGTCAGCCTCTCAAACTAAATACGTCACTCAAATTAATGCAGTACCTCAATCTAATGCAGCTCATTAAACTAAAGAAGCTCCTCAAACTAAGACAGCCCCTATAACTAATACAGTCCCTCAAACTAAGGCAGCCCGTCAAACTAATGCTCCCCTCAAACTAATGCAGCCCTCAAACTAAGGCAGAGCCTCAAAATAATGCAGCACCTCAATTTATTGCAGCCCCTCAAACGAAGGCAGCCCCTCAAACTAAGGCAGCCCCTTAAACAAAATACGTCATTCCAACGAATGCAGCCCTCAAATTTATGCTGCCCCTCAAACTAATGCTGCCCCTCAAACTAATGCTGCCCCTGAAACTAATACTGCCCCTCAAACTAAAGCAGCCCCTCAAACTGATGCAGCCCCTCAAACTAAGTCCGCACCTCAAACTCAGGCTGACCATGAAACGAAGGCAGCCCCTCAAACTAATGCAGCCCCTCAAACTAATGCAGACCCTGAATCTAATGCAGACCCTCAATCCAATGCAGCCCCTCAAACTAATGCCGGCACTCAAACTAATGCCGGCCCTCACACTAATGCAGCCCTCAATCTAATGCAGCACCTCAAACTAATGCAGCACCTCAAACTAATGCAGCCCCTCAAACTGATGCCGGCCGTCACACTAATGCTGCCCATCAAACTAATGCAGCCCCTCAAACTAATGCAGCTCCTCAAACTAATGCCGGCCGTCACACTAATGCAGCCCATCCAACTAATGCAGCCCCTCAAACTAATGCACCACCTCAAAGTAATGAATCGGCTAAACTCATTCAGACTCGCAAACTAATACACAACCACACTCTAATGCAACCCCTCAAACTAAGGCAGACTCTCAAACCAAGGCAGTGCCTCATATTAAGGCAGCCCCTCATCCTAAGGCCAGTCCTCAATCAAATGTAGCCCCTGAAACAAATGCAGCCCCTGAGGCTGGTGCAACCCCTCAGACGAATGCAGCCCCTCATACGAATACAGCCGCTCAGACTCATGCAGTTCCTCAAAATAATACATCATTTGAAACTAATGCAGCCACTCAAACTAATACAGTTCCTCAAACTAAAGCAGCCCCTCAAACTAACGCAGCACCTCAAATTAATGCACCCCTCAAACGAAGGCAGAGCCTCAAACTAATACAGACCGTCAATCTAATACAGCCCCTCAAACTAATGCAGCCCCTGAAACTAAGTCAGCCCCTCAAACATATTTAGACCCTCGAACATATGCAGACCCTCAAACATATGCAGACCCCACTGCGGCACAGTGGCGCAGTGGTTAGCACTGCAGCCTCACAGCTCCAGGGACCCGGGTTCGATTCCGGGTACTGCCTGTGTGGAGTTTGCAAGTTCTCCCTGTGTCTGCGTGGGTTTTCTCCGGGTGCTCCGGTTTCCTCCCACAAGCCAAAAGACTTGCAGGTTGATAGGTAAATTGGCCATTATAAATTGTCACTAGTATAGGTAGGTGGTAGGGAAATATAGGGACAGGTGGGGATGTTTGGTAGGAATAGGGGATTAGTGTAGGATTAGTATAAATGGGTGGTTGATGTTCGGCACAGACTCGGTGGGCCGAAGGGCCTGTTTCAGTGCTGTATCTCTAATCTAATCTAATCTAACTCAGGCAGTCCCTCAAATAAGGCAGCCCTTCTCTCTAAGGGTGACCCTCAAACTATGGCTGGGACTCAAACTAAGGCAGCCCCTCAATCTAAGGCAGACCCTCAAACTAAGGCAGCCCCTCAAACTAAGTCAACCCCTCAAACTAATGCAACCCCTCAAACTAATGCAACCCCTCAAACTAAGGCAGCCCATCACACTAATGCAGACCCTAAAACTAAGGCTGACCTTCAAACTAATGCAGCCCCTCATACTTATGCAGCCCCTCAAACTAAGTCAGCCTCTCAAACTAAATACGTCACTCACATTAATGCAGTACCTCAATCTAATGCAGCCCCTCAAACTAATGCCGGCCGTCACACTAATGCAGCCCATCAAACTAATGCAGCCCCTCAAACTAATGCCGGCCGTCACACTAATGCAGCCCATCCAACTAATGCAGCCCCTCAAACTAATGCACCACCTCAAAGTAATGAATCGGCTAAACTCATTCAGACTCGCAAACTAATACACAACCACACTCTAATGCAACCCCTCAAACTAAGGCAGACTCTCAAACCAAGGCAGTGCCTCATATTAAGGCAGCCCCTCATCCTAAGGCCAGTCCTCAATCAAATGTAGCCCCTGAAACAAATGCAGCCCCTGAGGCTGGTGCAACCCCTCAGACGAATGCAGCCCCTCATACGAATACAGCCGCTCAGACTCATGCAGTTCCTCAAAATAATACATCATTTGAAACTAATGCAGCCACTCAAACTAATACAGTTCCTCAAACTAAAGCAGCCCCTCAAACTAACGCAGCACCTCAAATTAATGCACCCCTCAAACGAAGGCAGAGCCTCAAACTAATACAGACCGTCAATCTAATACAGCCCCTCAAACTAATGCAGCCCCTGAAACTAAGTCAGCCCCTCAAACATATTTAGACCCTCGAACATATGCAGACCCTCAAACATATGCAGACCCCACTGCGGCACAGTGGCGCAGTGGTTAGCACTGCAGCCTCACAGCTCCAGGGACCCGGGTTCGATTCCGGGTACTGCCTGTGTGGAGTTTGCAAGTTCTCCCTGTGTCTGCGTGGGTTTTCTCCGGGTGCTCCGGTTTCCTCCCACAAGCCAAAAGACTTGCAGGTTGATAGGTAAATTGGCCATTATAAATTGTCACTAGTATAGGTAGGTGGTAGGGAAATATAGGGACAGGTGGGGATGTTTGGTAGGAATAGGGGATTAGTGTAGGATTAGTATAAATGGGTGGTTGATGTTCGGCACAGACTCGGTGGGCCGAAGGGCTGTTTCAGTGCTGTATCTCTAATCTAATCTAATCTAACTCAGGCAGTCCCTCAAATAAGGCAGCCCTTCTCTCTAAGGGTGACCCTCAAACTATGGCTGGGACTCAAACTAAGGCAGCCCCTCAATCTAAGGCAGACCCTCAAACTAAGGCAGCCCCTCAAACTAAGTCAACCCCTCAAACTAATGCAACCCCTCAAACTAATGCAACCCCTCAAACTAAGGCAGCCCATCACACTAATGCAGACCCTAAAACTAAGGCTGACCTTCAAACTAATGCAGCCCCTCATACTTATGCAGCCCCTCAAACTAAGTCAGCCTCTCAAACTAAATACGTCACTCACATTAATGCAGTACCTCAATCTAATGCAGCTCATTAAACTAAAGAAGCTCCTCAAACTAAGACAGCCCCTATAACTAATACAGTCCCTCAAACTAAGGCAGCCCGTCAAACTAATGCTCCCCTCAAACTAATGCAGCCCTCAAACTAAGGCAGAGCCTCAAAATAATGCAGCACCTCAATTTATTGCAGCCCCTCAAACGAAGGCAGCCCCTCAAACTACGGCAGCCCCTTAAACTAAATATGTCATTCCAACGAATGCTGCCCCTCAAACTAATGCTGCCCCTCAAACTAATGCTGCCCCTGAAATTAATACTGCACCTCAAACTAAAGCAGCCCCTCAAACTGATGCAGCCCCTCCAACTAAGTCCGCACCTCAAACTCAGGCTGACCATGAAACGAAGGCAGCCCCTCAAACTAATGCAGCCCCTCAAACTAATGCAGACCCTCAATCCAATGCAGACCCTCAATCCAATGCAGACCCTCAAACTAATGCAGCCCCTCAAACTAAAGCAGACCCTCAAACTAAGCAGACCCTCAAACTAAGACAGCCCCGAAAACTAATACAGTCCCTCAAACCAAGGCAGCCCGTCAAACTAATGCTCCCCTCAAACTAATGCAGCCCTCAAACTAAGGCAGAGCCTCAAAATAATGCAGCACATCAATCAAAAGCAGACCCTCAAACTAAAGCAGACCCTCAAACTAAGACAGCCCCTCAAACTAAGACAGCCCCGATATCTAATACAGTCCCTCAAACCAAGGCAGCCCGTCAAACTAATGCTCCCCTCAAACTAAGCAGACCCTCAAACTAAGACAGCCCCGATAACTAATACAGTCCCTCAAACTAAGGCAGCCCGTCAAACTAATGCTCCCCTCAAACTAATGCAGCCCTCAAACTAAGGCAGAGCCTCAAAATAATGCAGCACATCAATCAAAAGCAGACCCTCAAACTAAAGCAGACCCTCAAACTAAGACAGCCCCTCAAACTAAGACAGCCCCGATATCTAATACAGTCCCTCAAACCAAGGCAGCCCGTCAAACTAATGCTCCCCTCAAACTAAGCAGACCCTGAAACTAAGACAGCCCCGATAACTAATACAGTCCCTCAAACCAAGGCAGCCCGTCAAACTAATGCTCCCCTCAAACTAATGCAGCCCCTCAAACTAAGGCAGACCCTCAAATTATAGCAGCCCCTCAAACTAATGCAGCCCCTCAAACTAAATCAGCCCCTCCAACTGAGGCAGCCAATCACATTAATGCAGTCCCTCAGATTAAGACAGCCCCTCAAACTAATGCAAACCCTCAAACTAAGGTTGACCCTCAAACTAAGGCAGCACCTCAAACTAAGTCAGACCCTCAAACTAATGCAGCCCCTTAAACTAAATACGTCATTCCAACGAATGCAGCCCTCAAATTAATGCAGCCCCTCAAACTAATGCTGCCCCTCAAACTAATGGTGCCCCTCAAACTAATGCTGCCCCTCAAGCTAATGATGCCCCTCAAACTAAGAAAGCCCCTCAAACTAATGCAAACCCTCAAACTAAGGTTGACCCTCAAACTAAGGCAGCACCTCAAACGAAGTCTGACCCTCAAACTAATGCAGACAATCAAACTAATGCAGACCCTCAAACGAAGGCAGTCCCTCAAACTAAGGCAGACCCTCAAACTAATGCAAACCCTCAAACTAAGGTTGACCCTCAAACTAAGGCAGCACCTCAAACTCAGTCTGACCCTCAAACTAATGCTGCCTCTCAAACTAATGGTGCCCCTCAAAATAATGCTGCCCCTCAAACTAAGAAAGCCCCTCAAACTAATGCAAACCCTCAAACTAAGGTTGACCCTCAAACTAAGGCAGCCCCTCAATCAAATGCAGCCCCACAATCAAAGGCAGCCTGTCAAACTAATGCAGCCCCTCAAACTAAGGCATACCCTCAAACTAATGCAAACCCTCAAACTAAGGTTGACCCTCAAACTAAGGCAGCCCCTTAAACTAAATATGTCATTCCAACTAATGCAGCCCTCAAACTAATGCTGCCCCTCAAACTAATGGTGACCCTCAAACTAATGCTGCCCCTCAAACTAAGGCAGACCCTCAAACTAATGCAGCCCCTCAAACTAATGCAGCCACTCAAACTAAGACAGCCCCTCAAACTAATGCAAACACTCAAACTGAGGTTTACCCTCAACCTCAGTCAGCACCTCAAACTAAGTCTGACCCTCAAGTTAATGCAGCCCCTCAAACTAATGCAGCCCCTCAAACTAAGACAGCCCCTCAAACTATTGCAAACCCTCAAGCTAAGGTTGACCCTCAAACAAAGGCAGCACCTCAAACTAAGTCTGACCCTCAAACTAATGCAGACACTCAAACTAATGCAAACCCTCAAACGAAGGCAGCCCTTCAAACTAAGGCAGCCCCTTAAACTAAATACGTCATTCCAACTAATGCAGCCCACAAAGTAATGCTGCACCTCAAACTAATGCAGCCCCTCAAACTAAGAAAGCCGCTCAAACTAATGCAAACCCTCAAACTAAGGTTCACCCACACACTAAGGCAGCACCTCAAACTAAGTCTGACCCTCAAACTAATACAGACACTCAAACTAATGCAGACCCTCAAACTAAGGCAGCCCCTCAATCAAATGCAGCCCCACAATCAAAGGCAGCCACTCAAACTTATGCAGCCCCTCAAACAAATGCAGCCCCTCAAGCTAATGCTGCCCCTCAAACTAAATACGTCACTCAAACTAATGCAGCCCCTCAAACTAAGAAAGCCCCTCACACTAATACTGCCCCTCAAACTAATGCAGCCCCTCAAACGAATGCAGACCCTCAATCCAATGCAGACCCTCAATCCAATGCAGACCCTCTATCCAATGCAGTCCCTCAAACTAAGGAAGACCCTCAATCTAAGGCAGCCCCTCATTCTAATACAGCCTCTCAACCTATTGAAGCCACTCAAACTAAGGCAGCCTCTCAGGGTAATGCAGCCCCTCAGACTTATGCCGCCCGTCAAGCCAATGCAGCCTCTCAAAATATGGCACTCTCTCAAACAAATGCAGCCCCTCAAATCTAATGCAGCCCCTCAAACCAAGGCAGCCCCTCAAACCAAGGCAGCCCCTCAAACTACTAACTTCAAACAAACTAATCACAGCACTCAAACTAATGCAGCCCATCGAACTAATGCCTACCCTCAAACTAAGGCAGACACTCAAACTAAGGCAGCCCCTCAAACTAAGGCAGCCCCTCAAACTAAGGCAGCCCCTCAAACTAAAGCAGCCCCTCAAACTAAAGCAGCCCCTCAAACTGATGCAAACCCTCAAACCAAGTCTGCAACTCAACTAAGGCTGACCATCAAACGAAAGCAGCCCCTCAAACTAATGCAGCCCCTCAAACTAAAGCAGCCCCTCAAACTAAGGCAGACCCTCAAACTAAGGCAGACCCTCAAAATATGGCAGACCCTCAATCTAAGGCAGCCCCTCATTCTAATACAGCCTCTCAAACTATTGAAGCCACTCAAACTAAGGCAGCTCTCAGGGTAATGCAGCCCCTCAAACTTATGCCGCCCGTCAAGATAATGCAGCCTCTCAAAATATGGCACTCCCTCAAACAAATGCAGCCCCTCAAATCTAATGCAGCCCCTCAAACCAAGGCAGCCCTTCAAACTAACGCAGCACCTCGAACTGACGCAGCCCCTCTAACTACTAACTTCAAACAAACTAATCACAGCACTCAAACTAATGCAGCCCATCGAAATAATGCATCCCCTCAAACTAAGGCAGACCCTCAAACTAATGCAGCCCCTCAAACTGAGGCAGCCCCTCAAACTAAAGCAGCCCCTCAAACTGATGCAAACCCTCAAACTAAGTCTGCACCTCAAACTGAGGCTGAGCATCAAACGAAGGTAGCCCCTCAGACTAATGCAGACCTCAAGCCAATGCAGACCTTGAATCTAATGCAGACCCTCAATCCAATGCAGACCCTCAAACTAAGGCAGTCCCTCAAACTAAGGCAGCCCGTCAAATTAATGCACCCCTCAAACTAATGCACCCCTCAAACTATGGCAGATCCTCAAACTAAGGCAGACCCTCAAATTATCGCAGCCCCTCAAACTAAGGCAGCCCCTCAAACTAATGCAAACCCTCAGACTAAGCTTGACCCTCAAATTAAGGCAGCACCTCAAACTAAGTCTGACACTCAAACTAATGCAGACACTCAAACTAATGCAGAAACTCAAACGAAGGCAGCCCCTCAAACTAAGGCAGCCCCTTAAACTAAATACGTCATTCCAACGAATGCAGCCCTCAAATTAATGCTGCCCCTCAAACAAATGCTGCCCCTCAAACTAATGCTGCCCCTCAAACTAAAGCAGCCCCTCAAACTGATGCAGCCCCTCAAACTAAGTCCGCACCTCAAACTCAGGCTGACCATGAAACGAAGGCAGCCCCTCAAACTAATGCAGCCCCTCAAACTAATGCAGTCCCTGAATCTAATGCAGACCCTCAATCCAATGCAGACCCTCAAACCAAAGCAGACCCTCAAACTAAAGCAGCCCCTCAAACTAAAGCAGACCCTCAAACTAAAGCAAACCCTCAAACTAATGCAGCCCCTCAAACTAAGGCAGACCCTCAAACTAATGCAGCCCCTCAAACCAAAGCAGACCCTCAAACTAAAGCAGACCCTCAAACTAATGCAGCCCCTCAAACTAAAGCAGACCCTCAAACTAAGCAGACCCTCAAACTAAGGCAGCCCCTCATTCTAATACAGCCTCTCAAACTATTGAAGCCACTCAAACTAATGCATCAGCTCAAACTAATGCAGCCCTTCAAACTAATGCAGCCCCTCAAACTAAGGCAGAGCCTCAAACTAATGCAGACCCTCATACTCATGCAGTCCCTCAAATTAAGGCAGCCCCTCATGCTAAGGCAAGTCCTCAAACTCAGGCAGCCACTCAAACTAAGGCAGTCCCTCTATCTAAAGCAGCCCCTCTATCTAAGGCAGCCCCGCTATCTAAGGCATCCCCTCAAACTATGGCAGACACTCAAACGAAAGCAGCCCCTCAAACGAAAGTAATCCCTCAAACTAATGCAGCCACTCGATCTCACACAGCTCCTCAAACTAATGCAACAGCTCAAACTTATGCAGCCCGTCAAACTAATGCCCACCCTCAATTTAATACTGACCCTCAAACTGGTGCACTATCACAAAATAGTGCAGCCTCTCAAACTAATGCAGCCCCTGAAACAAATGCAGCCCCTCAGATTAATGCAGCACCTCAAACTAATGCAGCCCTCAAACTCATGCAGCCCCTCAAACTAATGCAGCACCTCAAACTAATGCAGCCCTCAAACTAATGCAGCACCTCAAACTAATGCAGCCCTCAAACTCATGCAGCCCCTCAAACTAATGCAGCCCCTCATAGTAATGCAGCCTCTCAAACTGATGCAGCCCCTCATAGTAATGCAGCCTCTCAAACTGATGCAGCCACTCAAACTAAGGCAGCCCCTCTATCTAAGGCAGCCTCGCTATCTAAGGCAGCCCCTCAAACTATGGCAGACACTCAAACGAATGCAGCCCCTCAAACTAATGCAGACCCTCAAACTAATGCCGTCCCTCAAACTAAAGCATTCCGTCAAACTAAGGCAGCCCCTCAACTAAGGCAGCCACTCAAACTAATGCAGCCCCAAAAACTAATGCCGGCCCTCAAACTAATGCTGGCCCTCACACTAATGCAGCCCTCAATCTAATGCAGCACCTCAAACTAATGCTGCCCATCAAACTAATGCAACCCCACAAACTAATGCAGCCCCTCAAACTAATGCAGCTCCTCAAACTAATGCCGGCCGTCACACTAATGCAGCCCATCAAACTAATGCAGCCCCTCAAACTAATGCACCACCTCAAAGTAATGAATCGGCTAAACTCATTCAGACTCGCAAACTAATACACAACCACACTCTAATGCAACCCCTCAAACCAAGGCAGACTCTCAAACCAAGGCAGTGCCTCATATTAAGGCAGCCCCTCATCCTAAGGCCAGTCCTCAATCAAATGTAGCCCCTGAAACAAATGCAGCCCCTGAGGCTGGTGCAACCCCTCAGACGAATGCAGCCCCTTATACGAATGCAGCCGCTCAGACTCATGCAGTTCCTCAAAATAATACATCATTTGAAACTAATGCAGCCCCTCAAAATAATGCATCATTTGAAACTAATGCAGCCACTCAAACTAATACATTTCCTCAAACTAAAGCAGCCCCTCAAACTAACGCAGCACCTCAAATTAATGCACCCCTCAAACGAAGGCAGAGCCTCAAACTAATACAGACCGTCAATCTAATACAGCCCCTCAAACTAATGCAGCCCCTGAAACTAAGTCAGCCCCTCAAACATATTTAGACCCTCGAACATATGCAGACCCTCAAACATATGCAGACCCTCAAACATATGCAGACCCTCAAACTCAGGCAGTCCCTCAAATAAGGCAGCCCCTCTCTCTAAGGCAGCCCTTCTCTCGAAGGGTGACCCTCAAACTATGGCTGGGACTCAAACTAAGGCAGCCCCTCAATCTAAGGCAGACCCTCAAACTAAGGCAGCCCCTCAAACTAAGTCAACCCCTCAAACGAATGCACTCCCTCAAACTAATGCAACCCCTCAAACTAAGGCAGCCCATCACACTAATGCAGACCCTAAAACTAAGGCTGACCTTCAAACTAATGCAGCCCCTCATACTTATGCAGCCCCTCAAACTAAGTCAGCCTCTCAAACTAAATACGTCACTCAAATTAATGCAGTACCTCAATCTAATGCAGCTCATTAAACTAAAGAAGCTCCTCAAACTAAGACAGCCCCTATAACTAATACAGCCCCTCAAACTAAGGCAGCCCCTTAAACTAAATACGTCATTCCAACGAATGCAGCCCTCAAATTAATGCTGCCCCTCAAACTAATGCTGCCCCTCAAACTAATGCTGCCCCTGAAACTAATACTGCCCCTCAAACTAAAGCAGCCCCTCAAACTGATGCAGCCCCTCAAACTAAGTCCGCACCTCAAACTCAGGCTGACCATGAAACGAAGGCAGCCCCTCAAACTAATGCAGCCCCTCAAACTAATGCAGACCCTGAATCTAATGCAGACCCTCAATCTAATGCAGCCCCTCAAACTAATGCCGGCCCTCAAACTAATGCCGGCCCTCACACTAATGCAGCCCTCAATCTAATGCAGCACCTCAAACTAATGCAGCACCTCAAACTAATTCAGCCCCTCAAACTGATGCCGGCCGTCACACTAATGCTGCCCATCAAACTAATGCAACCCCACAAACTAATGCAGCCCCTCAAACTAATGCAGCTCCTCAAACTAATGCCGGCCCTCACACTAATGCAGCCCATCCAACTAATGCAGCCCCTCAAACTAATGCACCACCTCAAATTAATGAATCGGCTAAACTCATTCAGACTCGCAAACTAATACACAACCACACTCTAATGCAACCCCTCAAACCAAGGCAGACTCTCAAACCAAGGCAGTGCCTCATATTAAGGCAGCCCCTCATCCTAAGGCCAGTCCTCAATCAAATGTAGCCCCTGAAACAAATGCAGCCCCTGAGGCTGGTGCAACCCCTCAGACGAATGCAGCCCCTCATACGAATACAGCCGCTCAGACTCATGCAGTTCCTCAAAATAATACATCATTTGAAACTAATGCAGCCACTCAAACTAATACAGTTCCTCAAACTAAAGCAGCCCCTCAAACTAACGCAGCACCTCAAATTAATGCACCCCTCAAACGAAGGCAGAGCCTCAAACTAATACAGACCGTCAATCTAATACAGCCCCTCAAACTAATGCAGCCCCTGAAACTAAGTCAGCCCCTCAAACATATTTAGACCCTCGAACATATGCAGACCCTCAAACATATGCAGACCCCACTGCGGCACAGTGGCGCAGTGGTTAGCACTGCAGCCTCACAGCTCCAGGGACCCGGGTTCGATTCCGGGTACTGCCTGTGTGGAGTTTGCAAGTTCTCCCTGTGTCTGCGTGGGTTTTCTCCGGGTGCTCCGGTTTCCTCCCACAAGCCAAAAGACTTGCAGGTTGATAGGTAAATTGGCCATTATAAATTGTCACTAGTATAGGTAGGTGGTAGGGAAATATAGGGACAGGTGGGGATGTTTGGTAGGAATAGGGGATTAGTGTAGGATTCGTATAAATGGGTGGTTGATGTTCGGCACAGACTCGGTGGGCCGAAGGGCCTGTTTCAGTGCTGTATCTCTAATCTAATCTAATCTAACTCAGGCAGTCCCTCAAATAAGGCAGCCCTTCTCTCTAAGGGTGACCCTCAAACTATGGCTGGGACTCAAACTAAGGCAGCCCCTCAATCTAAGGCAGACCCTCAAACTAAGGCAGCCCCTCAAACTAAGTCAACCCCTCAAACTCATGCAACCCCTCAAACTAAGGCAGCCCATCACACTAATGCAGACCCTAAAACTAAGGCTGACCTTCAAACTAATGCAGCCCCTCATACTTATGCAGCCCCTCAAACTAAGTCAGCCTCTCAAACTAAATACGTCACTCACATTAATGCAGTACCTCAATCTAATGCAGCTCATTAAACTAAAGAAGCTCCTCAAACTAAGTTCACACCTCAAACTAATGCAACCCCTCAAACTAAGGCAGCCCATCACACTAATGCAGACCCTAAAACTAAGGCTGACCTTCAAACTAATGCAGCCCCTCATACTTATGCAGCCCCTCAAACTAAGTCAGCCTCTCAAACTAAATACGTCACTCAAATTAATGCAGTACCTCAATCTAATGCAGCTCATTAAACTAAAGAAGCTCCTCAAACTAAGACAGCCCCTATAACTAATACAGTCCCTCAAACTAAGGCAGCCCGTCAAACTAATGCTCCCCTCAAACTAATGCAGCCCTCAAACTAAGGCAGAGCCTCAAAATAATGCAGCACCTCAATTTATTGCAGCCCCTCAAACGAAGGCAGCCCCTCAAACTACGGCAGCCCCTTAAACTAAATATGTCATTCCAACGAATGCAGCCCTCAAATTAATGCTGCCCCTCAAACTAATGCTGCCCCTCAAACTAATGCTGCCCCTGAAATTAATACTGCACCTCAAACTAAAGCAGCCCCTCAAACTGATGCAGCCCCTCAAACTAAGTCCGCACCTCAAACTCAGGCTGACCATGAAACGAAGGCAGCCCCTCAAACTAATACAGCCCCTCAAACTAATGCAGACCCTCAATCCAATGCAGACCCTCAATCCAATGCAGACCCTCAAACTAATGCAGACCCTCAAACTAATGCAGCCCCTCAAACTAAAGCAGACCCTCAAACTAAGCAGACCCTCAAACTAAGACAGCCCCGAAAACTAATACAGTCCCTCAAACCAAGGCAGCCCGTCAAACTAATGCTCCCCTCAAACTAATGCAGCCCTCAAACTGAGGCAGAGCCTCAAAATAATGCAGCACATCAATCAAAAGCAGACCCTCAAACTAAAGCAGACCCTCAAACTAAGACAGCCCCTCAAACTAAGACAGCCCCGATATCTAATACAGTCCCTCAAACCAAGGCAGCCCGTCAAACTAATGCTCCCCTCAAACTAAGCAGACCCTCAAACTAAGACAGCCCCGATAACTAATACAGTCCCTCAAACCAAGGCAGCCCGTCAAACTAATGCTCCCCTCAAACTAATGCAGTCCCTCAAACTAAGGCAGACCCTCAAATTATAGCAGCCCCTCAAACTAATGCAGCCCCTCAAACTAAATCAGCCCCTCCAACTGAGGCAGCCAATCACATTAATGCAGCCCCTCAGATTAAGACAGCCCCTCAAACTAATGCAAACCCTCAAACTAAGGTTGACCCTCAAACTAAGGCAGCACCTCAAACTAAGTCAGACCCTCAAACTAATGCAGCCCCTTAAACTAAATACGTCATTCCAATGAATGCAGCCCTCAAATTAATGCTGCCCCTCAAACTAATGCTGCCCCTCAAACTAATGGTGCCCCTCAAACTAATGCTGTCCCTCAAGCTAATGATGCCCCTCAAACTAAGAAAGCCCCTCAAACTAATGCAAACCCTCAAACTAAGGTTGACCCTCAAACTAAGGCAGCACCTCAAACGAAGTCTGACCCTCAAACTAATGCAGACAATCAAACTAATGCAGACCCTCAAACGAAGGCAGTCCCTCAAACTAAGGCAGACCCTCAAACTAATGCAAACCCTCAAACTAAGGTTGACTCTCAAACGAAGGCAGCCCCTTAAACTAAATATGTCATTCCAACTAATGCAGCCCTCAAATTAATGCTGCCACTCAAACTAATGCAAACCCTCAAACTAAGGTTGACCCTCAAACTAAGGCAGCACCTCAAACTCAGTCTGACCCTCAAACTAATGCTGCCTCTCAAACTAATGGTGCCCCTCAAAATAATGCTGCCCCTCAAACTAAGAAAGCCCCTCAACCTAATGCAAACCCTCAAACTAAGGTTGACCCTCAAACTAAGGCAGCACCTCAAACTCAGTCTGACCCTCAAACTAATGCAGCCCCTCAATCAAATGCAGCCCCACAATCAAAGGCAGCCTGTCAAACTAATGCAGCCCCTCAAACTAAGGCATACCCTCAAACTAATGCAAACCCTCAAACTAAGGTTGACCCTCAAACTAAGGCAGCCCCTTAAACTAAATATGTCATTCCAACTAATGCAGCCCTCAAATTAATGATGCCCCTCAAACTAAGGCAGACCCTCAAACTAATGCAGCCCCTCAAACTAATGCAGCCACTCAAACTAAGACAGCCCCTCAAACTAATGCAAACACTCAAACTGAGGTTTACCCTCAACCTCAGTCAGCACCTCAAACTAAGTCTGACCCTCAAGTTAATGCAGCCCCTCAAACTAATGCAGCCCCTCAAACTAAGACAGCCCCTCAAACTATTGCAAACCCTCAAGGTAAGGTTGACCCTCAAACAAAGGCATCACCTCAAACTAAGTCTGACCCTCAAACTAATGCGGACACTCAAACTAATGCAAACCCTCAAACGAAGGCAGCCCTTCAAACTAAGGCAGCCCCTTAAACTAAATACGTCATTCCAACTAATGCAGCCCACAAAGTAATGCTGCACCTCAAATTAATGCAGCCCCTCAAACTAAGCAAGCCGCTCAAACTAATGCAAACCCTCAAACTAAGGTTCACCCACACACTAAGGCAGCACCTCAAACTAAGTCTGACCCTCAAACTAATACAGACACTCAAACTAATGCAGACCCTCAAACTAAGGCAGCCCCTCAATCAAATGCAGCCCCACAATCAAAGGCAGCCACTCAAACTTATGCAGCCCCTCAAACAAATGCAGCCCCTCAAGCTAATGCTGCCCCTCAAACTAAATACGTCACTCAAACTAATGCAGCCCCTCAAACTAAGAAAGCCCCTCACACTAATACTGCCCCTCAAACTAATGCAGCCCCTCAAACGAATGCAGACCCTCAATCTAATGCAGACCCTCAATCCAATGCAGACCCTCTATCCAATGCAGTCCCTCAAACTAAGGAAGACCCTCAATCTAAGGCAGCCCCTCATTCTAATACAGCCTCTCAACCTATTGAAGCCACTCAAACTAAGGCAGCCTCTCAGGGTAATGCAGCCCCTCAGACTTATGCCGCCCGTCAAGCCAATGCAGCCTCTCAAAATATGGCACTCTCTCAAACAAATGCAGCCCCTCAAATCTAATGCAGCCCCTCAAACCAAGGCAGCCCCTCAAACCAAGGCAGCCCCTCAAACTACTAACTTCAAACAAACTAATCACAGCACTCAAACTAATGCAGCCCATCGAACTAATGCCTACCCTCAAACTAAGGCAGACACTCAAACTAAGGCAGCCCCTCAAACTAAGGCAGCCCCTCAAACTAAGGCAGCCCCTCAAACTAAAGCAGCCCCTCAAACTAAAGCAGCCCCTCAAACTGATGCAAACCCTCAAACCAAGTCTGCAACTCAACTAAGGCTGACCATCAAATGAAAGCAGCCCCTCAAACTAATGCAGCCCCTCAAACTAATGCAGCCACTCAAACTAAAGCAGCCCCTCAAACTAAGGCAGACCCTCAAAATATGGCAGACCCTCAATCTAAGGCAGCCCCTCATTCTAATACAGCCTCTCAAACTATTGAAGCCACTCAAACTAAGGCAGCTCTCAGGGTAATGCAGCCCCTCAAACTTATGCCGCCCGTCAAGATAATGCAGCCTCTCAAAATATGGCACTCCCTCAAACAAATGCAGCCCCTCAAATCTAATGCAGCCCCTCAAACCAAGGCAGCCCTTCAAACTAACGCAGCACCTCGAACTGACGCAGCCCCTCGAACTACTAACTTCAAACAAACTAATCACAGCACTCAAACTAATGCAGCCCATCGAAATAATGCATCCCCTCAAACTAAGGCAGACCCTCAAACTAATGCAGCCCCTCAAACTGAGGCAGCCCCTCAAACTAAAGCAGCCCCTCAAACTGATGCAAACCCTCAAACTAAGTCTGCACCTCAAACTGAGGCTGAGCATCAAACGAAGGTAGCCCCTCAGACTAATGCAGACCTCAAGCCAATGCAGACCTTGAATCTAATGCAGACCCTCAATCCAATGCAGACCCTCAAACTAAGGCAGCCCCTCAAACTAAGGCAGCCCCTCAAACTAAGGCAGCCCCTCAAACTGATGCAAACTCTCAAACTGATGCAAACCCTCAATCTAAGGCTGACCATCAAACAAAAGCAGCCCCTCAAACTAATGCAGCCCCTCAAACTAATGCAGACCCTCAATCCAATGCAGATCCTCAAACTAATGCAGACCCTCAAACTAATGCAGCACCTCAAACTAAGGCAGACCCTCAAACTAAGGCAGACCCTCAAACTGATGCAAACCCTCAAACTAAGGCTGACCATCAAACGAAGGCAGCCCCTCAATCCAATGCAGACCCTCAAACTAATGCAGCCTCTCAAACTAATGCAGAGCTTCAACGAATGCAGCCCTTTAAACTAATGCACCTCCTCCAGCTCATGCAGCCCCTCAAACTATTGCAGCCACTCAATCTAAAGCAGCCCCTCAAACTATGAACAAAGAACTAGAACAAAGAAAATCACAGCACAGGAACAGGCGCTTCGACCCTCCAAGCCTACGCCGATCCAAATCCTCTATCTAAACCTGTCGCCTATTTTCTAAGAGTCTGTATCTCTTTACTTCCTGCCCATTTATGTATCTGTCTCGTCCCCTAGTAATTGAATCTCCCACTCTGGGAAAAAGCTTCTTGCTATCCACCCTGTCGATACCTCTCATGATTTTGTACACCTCAATCAGGTCCCCCCTCAACCACCGTCTTTCTAATGAAAATAATCCTAATCTACTCAACCTCTCTTCATAGCTAGCGCCCTCCATACCAGGCAACATCCTGGTGAACCTCCTCTGCACCCTCTCCAAAGCATTCACATCCTTTTGGTAATGTGGCGACCAGAACTGCATGCAGTATTCCAAATGTGGCCGAACCAAAGTCCTATACAACTGTAACATGACCTGCCAACTCTTGTACTCAATACCCCGTCCGATGAAGGAAAGCATGCCGTATGACTTCTTGACCACTCTATTGACCTGCGTTGCCACCTTCAGGGAACAATGGACCTGAACACCCAAATCCCTCTGTACATCAATTTTCCCCAGGACTTTTCCATTTACTGTATAGTTCACTCTTGAATTAGATCTTCCAAAATGCATCACCTCGCATTTGCCCTGATTGGACTCCATCTGCCATTTCTCTGCCCAACTCTCCAGTCTATCTATATTCTGCTGTATTCTCTGACAGTCCCCTTCACTGTCTGCTACTCCACCAATCTTAGTGTCGTCTGCAAACTTGCTAATCAGACCACCAATACTTTCCTCCAAATCATTTATGTATATCACAAACATCAGTGGTCCCAGCACGGATCCCTGTGGAACACCACTGGTCGCACGTCTCCATTTTGAGAAACTCCCTTCCACTGCTACTCTCTGTCTCCTGTTGCCCAGCCAGTTCTTTATCCATCTAGCTAGTACACCTTGGACCCCATGCGCCTTCACTTTCTCCATCAGCCTACCATGGGGAACCTTATCAAACGCCTTACTGAAGGCCATGTATACGACATCCCTTCCCTCATCAATCAACTTTGTCACTTCCTCAAAGAATTCTATTAAGTTGGTAAGACATGACCTTCCCTGCACAAAACCATGATGCCTATCACTGATAAGCCCATTTTCTTCCAAATGGGAATAGATCCTATCCCTCAGTATCTTTTCCAGTATCTTTTCCCTGCTACCCTTCTTAAACAAGGGGACAACATTAGCATTTCTCCAGTCCTCCGGGACCTCACCCGTGTTTAAGGAAGTTGCAAAGATATCTGTTAAGGCCCCAACTATTTCCTCTCTCGCTTCCCACAGGAACCTGGGATAGATCCCTTCCGGACCTGGGGACTTGTCCACCTTGAAGCAATTTTAGAATAAAATTTTAGAATTTTAGAATTTTACAACCTCAATCTAAGGCAGACCCTCAAACTAATGCAGACCCTCAAACTGAGGCAGCCCCTCAAACAAATGCAGCCCCACAAACTAAGGCAGCCCCTGGACTTATGCAGCCCCACAAACTAAGGCTGCCCCTCAAACTAATGCAGCCCCTCAAACTAATGCAGCCCCTCAAACTAATGCACCCCCTCAAACTAATGCAACCCCTCAATCTAAGGCAGCCCCTCAATCTAAGGCAGCCCCTCAATCTATGGCAGCCCCTCTGTCTAAGGCAGACCCTCAAACTTATGCAGTCCCTGAAACTTATGCAGTCCCTCAAACTTATGCAGTCCCTCAAACATATGCATTCCTTCAAACAAATGCAACCCTCAATCTACGGTTGCCCCTCAAACTAATGCAGCACCTCAATTTAAGGCAGACACTCAATCTAACGCAGACACTCAATCTAAGGCAGACACTGAAATTATGGTAATGTAAAAGCAAAATACTGCGGATGCTGGAAATCTGAAACAAAAACAAGAAATGCTGGATTCACTCAGCAAGTCTGGCAGCATCTGTGGAAAGAGAAGCAGACTGAAACTATGGCATCCCCTCAATCCAAGACAGTGCCTCAAGCTAAGTTAGACCCTCAAACTACTGCAATCCCTCAAACTAAGTCAGCCCCTCTAACATGTTTAGACACTCAAACATATGCAGACCCTCAAACATATGCAGACCCTCAAACTCAGGCAGTCCCTCAAATTAGGCAGCCACTCAAACTAAGGCAACCCCTCTCTCTGTGGCAGCCCTTCTATCTAAGGCAGCCCCTCAAACTAAGGCAGCCCCTCAAACTAAGTGAACCCCTCAAACGAATGCAGTCCCTCAAACTAATGCAACCCCTCAAACTAAGGAAGCCCCTCAAACTAAGGCAGCCCCTCAAACTGAGGCAGCCCCTCAAACTAAGGCAGCCCCTCAAACTAAAGCAGCCCCTCAAACTAAGGCAGACACTCAAACTATGGCAGACCCTCAATCTAAGGCAGCCCCTCATTTTAATACAGCCTCTCACACTATTGAAGCCACTCAAACTAAGGCAGCCTCTCAAGGTCATGCAGCCCCTCAAACCTATCACGCCCGTCAAGCTAATGCAGCCTCTCAAATAATGGCACTCCCTCAAACAAATGCAGCCCCTCAAATCTAATGCAGCCCCTCAAACCAAGGCAGCCCCTCAAACTAACGCAGCACCTCAAACTAACACAGCACCTCAAACTAACGCAGTCCCTCTAACTACTAACTTCAAACAAACTAATAACAGCACTCAAACTAATGCACCCCCTCAAACTAAAGCAACCCCTCAATCTAAGGCAGCCCCTCTATCTAAGGCAGCCCCTCAATCTAAGGCAGCCCCTCTATCTAAGGCAGACCCTCAAACTTATGCAGTCCCTGAAACTTATGCAGTCCCTGAAACTTATGCATTCCCTCAAACTTATGCATTCCTTCAAACTAATGCAACCCTCAATCTACGGTTGCCCCTCAAACTAATGCAGCACCTCAATTTAAGGCAGACACTCAAGCTAAGGCAGACACTGAAATTATGGTAATATAAAAGCAAAATACTGCGGATGCTGGAAATCTGAAACAAAAACAAGAAATGCTGGATTCACTCAGCAGGTCTGGCAGCATCTGTGGAAAGAGAAGCAGACTGAAACTATGGCATCCCCTCAATCCAAGACAGTGCCTCAAGCTAAGTTAGACCCTCAAACTACTGCAATCCCTCAAACTAAGTCATCCCCTCTAACATGTTTAGACACTCAAACATATGCAGACCCTCAAACATATGCAGACCCTCAAACTCAGGCAGTCCCTCAAATTAGGCAGCCACTCAAACTAAGACAACCCCTCTCTCTGTGGCAGCCCTTCTATCTAAGGCAGCCCCTCAAACTAAGGCAGCCCCTCAAACTAAGTGAACCCCTCAAACTAATGCAGTCCCTCAAACTAATGCAACCCCTCAAACTAAGGAAGCCCCTCAATCTAAGGCAGCCCCTCAAACTGATGCAGACCCTCAAACTAATGCAGCTCATCAAACTAAAGCAGCCCCTCAAACTAAAGCAGCCCCTCAAACTAAGTGAACCCCTCAAACTAAGGCAGCCCCTCAAACTAAAGCAGCCCCTCAAACTAAGGCAGACCCTCAAACTATGGCAGACCCTCAATCTAAGGCAGCCCCTCATTTTAATACAGCCTCTCAAACTATTGAAGCCACTCAAACTAAGGCAGCCTCTCAGGGTAATGCAGCCCCTCAAACTTATACCGCCCGTCAAGCTAATGCAGCCTCTCAAAATATGGCACTCCCTCAAACAAATGCAGCCCCTCAAATCTAATGCAGCCCCTCAAACCAAGGCAGCCCCTCAAACGAACGCAGCACCTCAAACTAACGCAGCACCTCAAACTAACGCAGCCCCTCTAACTACTAACTTCAAACAAACTAATCACAGCACTCAAACTAATGCAGCCCATCGAAATAATGCATCCCCTCAAACTAAGGCAGACCCTCAAACTAATGCAGCCCCTCAAGCCAATGCAGACCCTGAATCTAATGCAGACCCTCAATCCAATGCAGACCCTCAAACTAAGGCTGACCATCAAACGAAGGCAGCCCCTCAATCTAATGCAGCCCCTCAAACTAATGCGGACCCTGAATCTAATGCAGACCCTCAATCCAATGCAGACCCTCAAACTAATGCAGCCCCTCAAACTAAGGCAGCCCTTCATTCTAATACAGCCTCTCAAACTATTGAAGCCACTCAAACTAATGCAGCCCCTCAAATTAATGCAGCCCTTTAAACTAATGCACCTCCTCCAGCTCATGCAGCCCCTCAAACTATTGCAGCCACTCAATGTAAAGCAGCCCCTCAAACTATGAACAAAGAACTAGAACAAAGAAAATCGCAGCACAGGAACAGGCCTTTCGACCCTCCAAGCCTACGCCGATCCAAATCCTCTATCTAAACCTGTCGCCTATTTTCTAAGAGTCTGTATCTCTTTACTTCCTGCCCATTCATGTATCTGTCTAGTCCCCTAGTAATTGATTCTCCCACTCTGGGAAAAAGCTTCTTGCTCTCCACCCTGTCGATACCTCTCATTATTTTGTACACCTCAATCAGGTCCCCCCTCAACCACCGTCTTTCTAATGAAAATAATCCTAATCTACTCAACCTCTCTTCATAGCTAGCGCCCTCCATACCAGGCAACATCCTGGTGAACCTCCTCTGCACCCTCTCCAAAGCATTCACATCCTTTTGGTAATGTGGCGACCAGAACTGCATGCAGTATTCCAAATGTGGCCGAACCAAAGTCCTATACAACTGAAACATGACCTGCCAACTCTTGTACTCAATACCCCGTCCGATGATGGAAAGCATGCCGTCTGCCTTCTTGACCACTCTATTGACCTGCGTTGCCACCTTCAGGGAACAATGGACCTGAACACCCAAATCTCTCTGGACATCAATTTTCCCAAGGACTTTTCCATTCACTGTATAGTCCACTCTTGAATTAGATCTTCCAAAATGCATCACCTTGCATTTGCCCTGATTGGACTCCATCTGCCATTTCTCTGCCCAACTCTCCAGTCTATCTATATTCTGCTGTATTCTCTGACAGTCCCCTTCACTATCGGCTACTCCACCAATCTTAGTGTCGTCTGCAAACTTGCTAATCAGACCACCTATACTTTCCTCCAAATCATTTATGTATATCACAAACAACAGTGGTCCCATGCGCCTTCACTTTCTCCATCAGCCTACCATGTGGAACCTTATCAAACGCCTTACTGAAGTCCATGTATATGACATCGACAGCCCTTCCCTCATCAATCAACTTTGTCACTTCCTCAAAGAATTCTATTAAGTTGGTAAGACCTGACCTTCCCTATCCCTCAGTATCTTCTCCAGCAGCTTCCCTACCACTGACGTCAGGCTCACCGGTCTATAATTACCTGGATTATCCCTGCTACCCTTCTTAAACAAGGGGACAACATTAGCAATTCTCCAGTCCTCCGGGACCTCATCCGTGTTTAAAGAAGTTGCAAAGATATCTGTGAAGGCCCCAACTATTTCCTCTGTCGCTTCCCACAGGAACCTGGGATAGATCCCTTCCAGACCTGGGGACTTGTCGACCTTAATGCCATTTTAGAATCAAATTTTAGAATTTTAGAACCTCAATCGAAGGCAGACCCTCAAACTAAGGCAGGCACTCAAAATAATGCAGTCCCTCAAGATGAGGCAGCCCCTCAATCTAATGCAGCCCCTCTAACTAAGGCAGCCCCTCAAACTTATGCAGCCCCTCAAACTAAGGCTGCCTCTCAAACTAATGCAGCCCCTCAAACTAAGGCAGCCCCTGGACTTTTGCAGCCCTATAAACTAAGGCTGCCCCTCAAACTAATGCACCCCCTCAAACTAATGCAGCCCCTCAATCTAAGGCAGACCCTTAATCTCAGGCAGCCCCTCTATCTAAGGCAGACCCTCAAACTTATGCAGTCCCTCAAACTTATGCAGTCCCTCAAACTAATGCAGCACCTCAATCTAAGGCAGACACTCAATCTTAGGCAGCCCTTCTATCTCAGGCAGACCCTCAAACTATGGCAGAGACTCAAACTAAGACAGCCCTCAATCTAAGGCAGACCCACAAACTCAGGCAGCCCCTCAAACTAAGTCAACCTCTCAAACGAATGCAGTCCCTCAAACTAATGCAACCCCTCAAACCAAGGCAGCCCTTCAAACAAAGGCAGCCCCTCAAACTATGGCAGCTCGTCAAACTAATTCAGCCCCTCAAACTGAGACAGCCCCTCAAAGTAAGGCAGCCCCTCAAGCTAAGGCAGCCCCTCAAAATGTTGCAGACCCTCAAACTGATGCAGCTCGTCAAACTAATGTAGCCCCTCAAACTTAGGCAGCTCCTCAAACTAAGGCAGCCCCTCGAACTAAATACGTCATTCAAACTAATGCAGCCCTCAAACTAATGCTGCCCCTCAATCTCATGCTACCCCTCAAACTAATGCTGCCCCTCAAACCAATGCTGCCCCTCAAACTAATGCAGCCCCTCAAAATCAGGCTGCCCCTCGAACGAAGGCAGACCCTCAATCGAATGCAGCCCCTTAATCAAAGAAAGGCCCTCAAACTAAGGCAGGCCCTCAAACTAAGGCAGCCCCTCAAACTAAATACATCATTAAAACTAATGCAGCCCGCAAACTGATGCTGCCCCTCAAACTAAGGCTGCCCCTCAATCAAATGCAGCCCCTCAATCAAAGGCAGCTCCTCAAACTAAAGAAGATCCTCAAACTAAGGCAGCCCCTCAAACTAATACATTTCCTCAAACTAAAGCAGCCCCTCAGACTAACGCAGCCCCTCAAACTAATGCAGCCCCTGAAACGAAGTCAGCCCGTCAAACATATGTGGACCCTCAAACATCTGCAGATCCTCAAACATATGCAGACCCTCAAACTAAGGCAGCCCCTCAATCAAATGCAGCCCCTCAATCAAAGGCGGCCCCTCAAACTAAGGCAGCCTCTCAAACGAAGGGATACCCTCAATCTAATACAGCCTCTCAAACTAATGCAGTGCCTCAAACATATGCAGCCACTCAAACTAAGGCAGCCCCTCAATCCAAGGCAGCCCCTCAAACTAAGACGGACCCTCAAACTAATGCAGCTCCTCCAACTAGGGCGGCCCATCAAACTAAGGCAATCCTCTCTCTAAGGCAGCCCCTCTCTCTAAGGCAGACACTCAACTAAGGCAGCCCCTCAAACTAAGGGAGACCCTCAAACTAAGGGAGACCCTCAATCAAAGGCAGACCCTCAAATTAAGTCGCAGCCTCAAACGAAGGCAACCCTCAATCTAATACAGCCTCTCAAACTAATGCAGTGCCTCAAACATATGCAGCCACTCAAACTGAGGCAGCCCGTCAAACTATGGCAGCACCTCAATCCAAGGCAGCCCCTCAAACTAAGACGGACCCTCAAACTAATGCAGCTCCTCCAACTAGGGCGGCCCATCAAACTAAGGCAATCCTCTCTCTAAGGCAGCCCCTCTCTCTAAGGCAGACACTCAACTAAGGCAGCCCCTCAAACTAAGGGAGACCCTCAAACTAAGGGAGACCCTCAATCAAAGGCAGACCCTCAAATTAAGGCACAGCCTCAAACGAAGGCAACCCTCAATCTAATACAGCCTCTCAAACTAATGCAGTGCCTCAAACACATGCAGCCACTCAAACTAAGGCAGCCCCTCAAACTATGGCAGCCCCTCACTCTAAGGCAGCCCCTCAAACTAAGGCGGACCTTAAACTAATGCAGCATCTCAAACTCTGGCAGCCCCTCAAACTAATGCAGCCCCTCAAACAAAGGCAGCCCCTCAATCAAATGCAGTACCTCAAAATAATGCCGTCCCTCAAACTAAAGCATTCCCTCAAACTAAATCCATCCCTCAAACCAATACAGCCCCTCAAACTAATGCAGCCTCTCAAACTAATGCAGGCCCTCAAACTAATGCCGGCCCTCACACTAATGCTGCCACTCAAACTAATGCAGCCCCTCAAACTAATGCAGCCTCTCAAACTAATGCAGGCCCTCAAACTAATGCCGGCCCTCACACTAATGCAGTCACTCAAATTAATGCAGTCCCTCATTCTAAAGCAGCTCCTCAAACTAAAGAAGATCCTCAAACAAAGGCAGAACCTCAAACTAATACAGACCGTCAATCTAATACAGCCCCTCAAACTAATGCAGCCCCTGAAACGAAGTCAGCCCTTCAAACATATTCGGACCCTCAAACTAAGGCAGCCCCTCAATCAAATACAGCCCCTCAATTAAAGGCGGCCCCTCAAACTAAGGCAGCCTCTCAAACTAAGGGAGACCCTCAATCAAAGGCAGCCCCTCAAATTAAGTCGCAGCCTCAAACGAAGGCAACCCTTAATCTAATACAGCCTCTCAAACTAATGCAGTGCCTCAAACATATGCAGCCACTCAAACTAAGGCAGCCCGTGAAACTATGGCAGCACCTCACTCTAAGGCAGCCCCTCAAACTAAGACGGACCCTCAAACTAATGCAGCTCCTCCAACTCGGGCGGCCCATCAAACTAAGGCAGATCCTCTCTCTAAGGCAGCCCCTCTCTCTAAGGCAGACACTCAACTAAGGCAGCCCCTCAAACTAAGGCAGACCCTCAAACTAAGGGAGACCCTCAAACTCAGGGAGACCCTCAATCAAACGCAGACCCTCAAATTAAGGCACAGCCTCAAACGAAGGCAACCCTCAATCTAATACAGCCTCTCAAACGAATGCAGTGCCTCAAACATATGCAGCTACTCAAACTAAGGCAGCCCCTCAAACTATGGCAGCCCCTCACTCCAAGGCAGCCCCTCAAACTAAGGCGAACCTTCAAACTAATGCAGCCCCTCAAACTAATGCAGCCCCTCAAACAAAGGCAGCCCCTCAATCAAATGCAGTCCCTCAAAATAATGCCGTCCCTCAAACTAAAGCATTCCCTCAAACTAAATCAGTCCCTCAAACCAATACAGCCCCTCAAACCAATACAGCCTCTCAAACTAATGCAGCCTCTCAAACTAATGCAGACCCTCAAATTAAGGCAGCCCCTCAAACTAATGCAGACCCTCAAATTAAGGCAGCCCCTCAAACTAATGCAGACCCTCAAATTAAGGCAGCCCCTCATACTAAGGCAAGTCTTCATACTAATGCAGCCTCTGAAACAAATGCAGCCCCTCAGACGAATGAAGCACCTCAAACTACTGCAGCCCTCAAACTCATGCAGACCCTCAAATTAATGCGGCCCCTTAAACTAATGCAGCCCTCAAACTCATGCAGACCCTCAAACTATTGCAGCCCCTCAGACGAATGAAGCACCTCAAACTAATGCAGCCCTCAAACTCATGCATACCCTCAAATTAAGGCAGCCCCTCATACTAAGGCAAGTCTTCAAACTAAGGCAGCCTCTGAAACAAATGCAGCCCATCAGACGAATGAAGCACCTCAACCTACTGCAGCCCTGAAACTAAGGCAGCCCGTCAACCTATGGCAGCACCTCAATCTAAGGCAGCCCCTCAAACTAAGGCGGACCCTCAAACTAATGCAGCCCCTCAAACTAGGGCAGCCCATCAAACTAAGGCAGTCCCTCTCTCGAAGGCAGCCCCTCTCTCTATGGCAGACACTCAACTAATGCAGCCCCTCAAACTAAGGCAGACCCTCAAACTAAGGGAGACCCTCAAACTAAAGGAGATCCTCAATCAAAGGCAGACCCTCAAATTAAGGCACAGCCTCAAACGAAGGCAACCCTCAATCTAATACAGCCTCTCAAACGAATGCAGTGCCTCAAACATATGCAGCCACTCAAACTAAGGCAGCCCCTCAAACTATGGCAGCCCCTCACTCTAAGGCAGACCCTCAAACTAAGGTGGACCCTCAAACTAATGCAGCCCCTCAAACTAATGCAGCCCCTCAAACAAATGCAGCGACTCAATCAAATGCAGTCCCTCAAAATAATGCCATCCCTCAAACTAAAGCATTCCCTCAAACTAAATCAGTCCCTCAAACCAATACAGCCACTCAAACTAATGCAGCCTCTCAAACAAATGCGGACCCTCAAACTAAGTCAGCTCCTCAAACTAAGGCAGCCCCTCAAACCTATGCAACCCCGCAAACTAATGCAGTCCCTCAAACTAATGCCGGCACTCACACTAACGCTGCCACTCAAACTAATGCAGCCCCTCATACTAATGCAGCCCCTCAAACTAATGCAGCCCTCAAACTCATGCAGACCCTCAAACTCATGCAGACCCTCAGACGAATGAAGCACCTCAAAATAATGCAGCCCTCAAACTCATGCAGACCCTCAAACTAATGCAGCCACTCAGACGAATGCAGCCACTCAAACTAAGGCAGCCCCTCTATCTAAGGCAGCCCCGCTATCTAAGGCAGCCCCTCAAACTATGGCAGACACTCAATCGAAAGCAACCCCTCAAACTAAAGTAATCCCTCAAACCAATGCAGCCACTCGATCTCATACAGCTCCTCAAACTAATGCATCAGCTCAAACTAATGCAGCACGTCAAACTAATGACCACCCTCAAACTAATACTAACCCTCAAACTGGTGCACTACCTCAAATTAGTGCAACCTCTCTAACTAATGCAGCCCCTCAAACTAAAGCAGCCCCTCAAATTAAAGCAGCCCCTCAAATTAAAGCAGCCCCTCAAATTAAAGCAGCCCCTCAAACTAAAGCAGCCCCTCAAATTAAAGCAGCCCCTCAAACAAATGTTGCCCCTCAAACTAATGCTGCCCCTCAAACGAATGAAGCCCCTCAAACTAATGCAGCCTCTCAAACTAAGGCAAACCCTCAAAATAAGGCAGACCCTCAAAGTCAGACAGACCCTCAAACCAATACATCACGTGAAACTAATAGAGCCCCTCCAACTAATGCAGCCCCTCAAACTAATGTAGTCCCTCAAACTAATGTAGTCCCTCAAACTAATGCAGCCACTCAAACGAAGGCAGAGCCTCAATCTAAGGCAACACCTCACTCTGAGGCAGCCCCTCAAACTAAGACAGACCCTCAAACTAAGGCAAACCGTCAATGTAATACAGCTTCACAAACTAATGCAGTCCTTCAAACATTTGCAGCCACTCAGATTAAAGCAGCCCCTCAAATTAAAGCAGCCCCTCAAACTGATGAAGCCCTCAAACTAAAGCAGCCCCTCAAACTCATGCAGACCCTCAAACTCATGCAGCCCCTCAAACTCATGCAGCCCCTCAAACTAAAGCAGCCCCTCAAACTCATGCAGACCCTCAAACTCATGCAGACCCTCAAACTCATGCAGCCCCTCAAACTAATGCAGCCCCTCAAACTAATGCAGCCCCTCAAACTAATGCAGACACTCAAACTCGTGCAGGACCTCAAACTAAGGCAGCACCTCAAACTAATAAAGGCCCTCAAACTAATGCAGACCATCAATCGAATGCAGAGCATCAATCTAATGAGGCCCCACAAACTAATACAGCCCCTCAAACTAATGCAGACCCTAAAACTAATGCAGACCCTCAATCTAAGGCAGCGCCTTAAATTAAGACAGACCTCAATCCCGTACACCCTCTTAAATTAATGCTTTCCCTCAAACTTATGCAGCCCCTCAAACTAATGCAGCCCCTCAAACTAATGCAGCACCTCTAACGAATGCAGCTCCTCAAATTAATGCAGCTCCTCAAACTCATGCAGCCCCTAAAATTCATGAAGCCCCTCAAACTAATGCAGCCCCTCAAACAAAGGCAGCCCCTCAATCAAATGCAGTCCCTCAAAATAATGCCGTCCATCAAACTAAAGCATTCCCTCAAACTAAATCAGTCCCTCAAACCAATACAGCCCCTCAAACTAATGCAGCCTCTCAAACTAATGCGGACCCTCAAACTAAGTCAGCCCCTCAAACTAATGCAGCGCCTCAAACTAATGCTGCCACTCAAATTAATGCGGCCCCTCAAACTAATGCAGCCCTCAAACTCATGCAGACCCTCAAACTAATGCAGCCCCTCAAACTAATGCAGCCCCTCAGACGAATGAAGCACCTCAAACTAATGCAGCCCTCAAACTAAGGGAGCCCCTCTATCTAAGGCAGCCCCTCTATCTAAAGCAGCCCCGCTATCTAATGCAGCCCCGCTATCTAATGCAGCCCCTCAAACTATGGCAGACACTCAAACGAAAGCAACCCCTCAAACTAAAGTAATCCCTCAAACTAATGCAGCCACTCGATCTGATACAGCTCCTCAAACTAATGCATCAGCTCAAACTAATGCAGCCCGTCAAACGAATGCCCACCCTCAAACTAAAACTGACCCTCAAACTGGTGCACTACCTCAAAGTAGTGCAGCCTCTCAAACTAATGCAGCCTCTCAAACTAATGATGCCCCTCAAACTAAAGCAGCCCCTCAAATTAAAACAGCCCCTCAAACTATGTCACAGCCTCAAACGAAGGCAAACCTCAATCTAATACAGACTCTCAAACTAATGCAGCCCCTCAAAATGAAGCAGCCCCTCAAATTAAAGCAGCCCCTCAAATTAATGAAGCCCCTCAAACGAAAGCAGCCCCTCAATCTAATTCGGCCCCTCAAACTAATACAGACCATCAATGGAATACAGCCCCTCAAACTAAAGCAACCCCTCAAACAAATACGGACCCACAAACTAATGCAGCACCTCAAAATAATACAGCCCCTCAAACTAATGCAGCCCCTCAAACTAATGCAAATCCTCAAACTAATACATCAGCTCCAGCTAATACAGACCCTCAAAGTAATACAGCCCAGCAAACTAATGCTGCCCCTCAAACTAATGCAGCCCCTCAAACTAATGCTTCACCTCAAACTAATGAATCGGCGAAACTCATTCAGACTCGCAAAGTAATATAGTACCACACTCTAATGCAGCCCCTGAAACTAAGGCAGCCCATCAAACGAAGGCAGACCCTCAAAGTAAGGCAGAGCCTCAAACTAATGCAGACCCTCAAACTCATGCAGTCCCTCAAACTAATGCAGACCCCGAAACTAATACAGACCATCAATCGAAGACAGCTCCTCAAACGAATGCATCAGCTCAATCCACTGCAGCCCCTCAAACTAATGCAGACCCTCAATCTAATACTGACCTTCAATCTAATGCAGCCCCTGAAACTAATGCGCACCCTCAAACTAATGCATCAGCTCAAACTACTGCAGCCCCTCAAACTAATGCAGCCCGGCAAACTAATGCACAGCCTCAAACTAATACTGACCCTCAAACTGGTGCACTCCCTCAAACTAATGCAGCCTCTCAAATTAAAGCAGCCCCTCAAACTAATGCTGCCCCTCAAACTAATGAAGCCCCTCAAACTAAAGCAGCCCCTCAAAGTATGGCAGCCCCTCAAAGTAAGGCACACCCTCAAATTAAAGCAGCCCTTCAAACGAATACCGCCTCTCAAACTAATGCAGCCCCTCAAATTAAAGCAGCACCTCAAATTAAAGCAGCCCCTCAATCTAATACTGACCTTCAATCTAATGCAGACCCTGGAACTAATGCACACCCTCAAACTGTAGAGCTCCTCAAACTAATGCAATAGCTCAAACTAATGCAGCCTGGCAAATGTATTGCACAGCCTCAAACTAATACTGACCCTCAAACTGGTGCACTCCCTCAAACTAGTGCAGCCTCTCAAACTAATGCAGCCTCTCAAACTAATGCAGCCCCTCAAATTAAACCAGCCCCTCAAACTAATGCTGTACCTCAAACTAACGCTGCCCCTCAAACTAACGCTGCCCCTCAAACTAATGAAGCCCCTCAAACTAAAGCAGCCCCTCAAATTAAGGAAGACCTTCAAATTAAGGCAGACCCTCGATCTATTGCAGCTCCTCCAGCTAATGCAGTCCCTCAAACGCAAGCAGCCCCTCAAACTAATACAGACCCTCAATCTAATGCAGCACCTCAAACTAATACAGCCCCTCAAACTAAGGCAGGCCCTCAAACTAATACAGACCTTCAATCTAATACAGACATTCAATCTAATACAGCCCCTCAATCTAATGCGGCCCCTCAAACTCATGCAGCCCCTCAAACTAATGCAGCCCCTCAAACTAATGCTGACCCTCATACTCATGCAACTCCTCAAACTCATGCAGCCCCTCAAACTAAGGCAGTCCCTCAAACTAAGGCAGGCCCTGAATTAATGGCAGGCCCTCAAGCTAAGGCAGCCCCTCAAACTAATGCAGCCCCTCAATCAAAGGCAGACCATCAATCTAATATGGACCCTCAAACTAATACGTCTTCTCAATCTATTTCAGCCTCTCAAACTAATACAGCCCCTCAAACTAATGCAGCCCCTCAAACTAATGCAGCACCTCTAACGAATGCAGCTCCTCAAACTAATGCAGCTCCTCAAACTCATGCAGCCCCTCAAACTCATTCAGCCCCTCAAACTAATGCAGCACCTCAAACAAAGGCAGCCCCTCAATCAAATGCAGTCCCTCAAAATAATGCCGTCCGTCAAACTAAAGCATTCCCTCAAACTAAATCAGTCCCTCAAACCAATACAGCCCCTCAAACTAATGCAGCCTCTCAAACTAATGCGGACCCTCAAACTAATGCGGACCCTCAAACTAAGTCAGCCCCTCAAACTAATGCAGCCCTCAAACTCATGCAGACCCTCAAACTAATGCAGCCCCTCAGACGGATGAAGCACCTCAAACTAATGCAGCCCTCAAACTGAGGCAGCCCCTCTATCTAAGGCAGCCCCTCTATCTAAGGCAGCCCCTCAAACTATGGCAGACACTCAAACGAAAGCAACCACTCAATCTAAAGTAATCCCTCAAACTAATGCAGCCACTCGATCTCATTCAGCTCCTCAAACCCATGCATCAGCTGAAACTAATGCAGCCCGTCAAACTAATGCCCACCCTCAAACTAATACTGACCCTCAAAATGGTGCACTCCCTCAAACTGGTGCAGACTCTCAAACTAATGCAGCCTCTCTAACGAATGCAGCCCCTCAAACTGAAGCAGACCCTCAAATTAAAGCAGCCCCTCAAACCAAAGCAGCCCCTCAAACTAACGCTGCCCCTCCATCTAACGCTGCCCCTCAAACTTATGAAGCCCCTCAAACTAATGAAACCCCTCAAACTAAAGCAGCCCCTCAAACTAATGCAGCCCCTGAAACTAATGCACAGCCTCAAACTGTGGAGCTCCTCAAACTAATGCATCAGCTCAAACTAATGCAGCCCGGCAAACTAATGCACAGCCTCAAAGTAATACTGACCCTCAAACTGGTGCACTCCCTCAAACTGGTGCAGCCTCTCAAACTAATGCAGCCTCTCAAACTAACGCTGCCTCTCTAACCAATGCAGCCTCTCGAACTGAAGCAGCCCCTCAAATTAAAGCAGCCCCTCAAATTAAAGCAACCCCTCAAACTAATGCTGTCCCTCAAACTAACGCTGCCCCTCAAACTAATGAAGCCCCTCAAACTAAAGCAGCCCCTCAAACTAATGCAGCCCCTCAAACTAAGGCAGCCCCTCAATCTAATGCGGCCCCTCAAACTAATACAGACCATCAATCGAATACAGCCCCTCAAACTAAAGCAACCCCTCAAACAAATACGGACCCTCAAACTAATGCAGCACCTCAAAATAATACAGCCCCTCAAACTAATGCAGCCCCTCAAACTAATGCAAATCCTCAAACTAATGCATCAGCACTAGCTAATACAGACCCTCAACGTAATACAGCCCCGCAAACTAATGCTTCACCTCAAACTAATGAATCGGCTAAACTCATTCAGACTCACAAAGTAATATAGTACCACACTCTAATGCAGCCCCTCAGACTAAGGCAGCCCATCAAACGAAGGCAGACTCTCAAAGTAAGGCAGAGCCTCAAACTAATGCAGACCCCGAAACTAATAAAGACCATCAATCTAAGACAGCTCCTCAAACGAATGCATCAGCTCAAACTACTGCAGCCCCTCAAACTAATGCAGACCCTCAATCTAATACTGACCTTCAATCTAATGAAGCCCCTGAAACTAATGCGCCCCCTCAAACTGCACAGCTCCTCAAACTAATGCATCAGCTCAAACTAATGCAGCCCGGCAAACTAATGCACAGCCTCAAAGTAATACTGACCCTCAAACTGGTGCACTCCCTCAAACTAGTGCAGACTCAGACCTTCAATCTCATACAGACCTTCAATCTCATACAGACCTTCAATCTGATACAGACCTTCAATCTAATGCGGCCCCTCAAACTAATACAGACCTTCAATCGAATACAGCCCCTCAAACTAAAGCAACCCCTCAGACAAATATGGACCCTCAAACTAATGCAGCACCTCAAAATAATACAGCCCCTCAAACTAATGCTGCCCCTCAAACTAATGCAGCCCCTCAAACTAATGCTTCACCTCAAACTAATGAATCGGCGAAACTCATTCAGACTCGCAAAGTAATATAGTACCACACTCTAATGCAGCCCGTCAAACTAAGGCAGCCCATCAAACGAAGGCAGACCCTCAAAGTAAGGCAGAGCCTCAAACTAATGCAGACCCTCAAACTCATGCAGTCCCTCAAACTAATGCAGACCCCGAAACTAATACAGACCATCAATCGAAGACAGCTCCTCAAACTAATGCATCATCTCAAACTACTGCAGGCCCTCAAACTAATGCAGACCCTCAATCTCAGACTGACCTTCAATCGTATGCAGCCCCTGAAACTTATGCACAGCTCCTCAAACTAATGCATCAGCTCAAACTAATGCAGCCCGGCAAACTAATGCACAGCCTCAAACTAATACTGACCCTCAAACTGGTGCACTCCCTCAAACTGGTGCAGCCTCTCAAACTAATGCAGCCTCTCAAACTAATGCAGCCTCTCAAACTAATGCAGCCCCTCAAATTAAAGCAGCCCCTCAAACTAATGAAGCCCCTCAAACTAAAGCAGCCCCTCAAAGTATGGCAGCACCTCAAAGTAAGGCAGACCCTCAAATTAAAGCAGCCCTTCAAACGAATGCAGCCTCTCAAACTAATGCAGCCCCTCAAATTAAAGCAGCCCCTCAAATTAAAGCAGCCCCTCAAATTAAAGCAGCCCCTCAATCTAATACTGACCTTCAATCTATTGCAGCCCCTGAAACTAATACACACCCTCAAACTGTACAGCTCCTCAAACTAATGCATTAGCTCAAACAAATGCAGCCCGGCAAATGTATTGCACAGCCTCAAACTAATACTGACCCTCAAACTGGTGCACTCCCTCAAACTAGTGCAGCCTCTCAAACTAATGCAGCCTCTCAAACTAATGCAGCCTCTAAAACTAATGCAGCCCCTCAAATTAAACCAGCCCCTCAAACTAATGCTGTCCCTCAAACTAACGCTGCCCCTCAAACTAACGCTGCCCCTCAAACTAATGAAGCCCCTCAAACTAAAGCAGCCCCTCAAACTAAAGCAACCCCTCAAATTAAGGAAGACCCTCAAATTAAGGCAGACCCTCGATCTATTGCAGCTCCTCCAGCTAATGCAGTCCCTCAAACGCAAACAGCCCCTCAAACTAATACAGACCCTCAATCTAATGCAGCACCTCAAACTAATACAGCCCCTCAAACTAAAGCAGCCCCTCAAACTAAAGCAGCCCCTCAAATTAAGGAAGACCCTCAAATTAAGGCAGACCCTCGATCTATTGCAGCTCCTCCAGCTAATGCAGTCCCTCAAAAGCAAGCAGCCCCTCAAACTAATACAGACCCTCAATCTAATGCAGCACCTCAAACTAATACAGCCCCTCAAACTAAGGCAGGCCCTCAAACTAATACAGACCTTCAATCTAATACAGACCTTCAATCTAATACAGCCCCTCAATCTAATGCGGCCCCTCAAACTCATGCAGCCCCTCAAACTAATGCAGCCCCTCAAACGAATACGTCACCTCAATCTAATACAGATCCTGAAACTAATACAGCCCCTCAAACTAATGCAGCCCCTCAAACTAATGCAGCCCCTCAAACTAATGCTGACCCTCAAACTCATGCAACTCCTCAAACTCATGCAGCCCCTCAAACTAAGGCAGCACCTCAAACTAATACAGGCCCTCAAACTAATGAAGCCCCTCAAACTAAAGCAGCCCCTCAAATTAATGCAGCCCCTCAAACTAATGCAGCCCCTCAATCTAATGCGGCCCCTCAAACTAATACAGACCTTCAATCGAATACAGCCCCTCAAACGAAAGCAACCCCTCAAACAAATATGGACCCTCAAACTAATGCAGCACCTCAAAATAATACAGCCCCTCAAACTAATGCAGCCCCTCAAACTAATGCAAATCCTCAAACTAATACATCAGCTCTAGCTAATACAGACCCTCAAAGTAATACAGCCCAGCAAACTAATGCTGCCCCTCAAACTAATGCAGCCCCTCAAACTAATGCTTCACCTCAAACTAATGAATCGGCTAAACTCATTCAGACTCGCAAAGTAATATAGTACCACACTCTAATGCAGCCCCTCAAACTAAGGCAGCCCATCAAACGAAGGCAGACCCTCAAAGTAAGGCAGAGCCTCAAACTAATGCAGACCCTCAAACTCATGCAGTCCCTCAAACTAATGCAGACCCCGAAACTAATACAGACCATCAATCGAAGACAGCTCCTCAAACGAATGCATCAGCTCAAACTACTGCAGCCCCTCAAACTAATGCAGACCCTCAATCTAATACTGACCTTCAATCTAATGCAGCCCCTGGAACTAATGCGCACCCTCAAACTGCACAGCTCCTCAAACTAATGCATCAGCTCAAACTACTGCAGCCCCTCAAACTAATGCAGACCCTCAATCTCAGACTGACCTTCAATCGTATGCAGCCCCTGAAACTTATGCGCACCCTCAAACTGCACAGCTCCTCAAACTAATGCATCAGCTCAAACTAATGCAGCCCGGCAAACTAATGCACAGCCTCAAACTAATACTGACCCTCAAACTGGTGCACTCCCTCAAACTGGTGCAGCCTCTCAAACTAATGCAGCCTCTCAAACTAATGCAGCCTCTCAAACTAATGCAGCCCCTCAAATTAAAGCAGCCCCTCAAACTAATGAAGCCCCTCAAACTAAAGCAGCCCCTCAAAGTATGGCAGCACCTCAAAGTAAGGCAGACCCTCAAATTAAAGCAGCCCTTCAAACGAATGCAGCCTCTCAAACTAATGCAGCCCCTCAAATTAAAGCAGCCCCTCAAATTAAAGCAGCCCCTCAAATTAAAGCAGCCCCTCAATCTAATACTGACCTTCAATCTATTGCAGCCCCTGAAACTAATACACACCCTCAAACTGTACAGCTCCTCAAACTAATGCATTAGCTCAAACAAATGCAGCCCGGCAAATGTATTGCACAGCCTCAAACTAATACTGACCCTCAAACTGGTGCACTCCCTCAAACTAGTGCAGCCTCTCAAACTAAAGCAGCCCCTCAAACTAAAGCAGCCCCTCAAATTAATGAAGCCCCTCAAACTAAAGCAGCCCCTCAAACTAAAGCAGCCCCTCAAATTAAGGAAGACCCTCAAATTAAGGCAGACCCTCGATCTATTGCAGCCCCTCAAACTAATGCTGTCCCTCAAACTAACGCTGCCCCTCAAACTAACGCTGCCCCTCAAACTAATGAAGCCCCTCAAACTAAAGCAGCCCCTCAAACTAAAGCAGCCCCTCAAATTAAGGAAGACCCTCAAATTAAGGCAGACCCTCGATCTATTGCAGCTCCTCCAGCTAATGCAGTCCCTCAAACGCAAGCAGCCCCTCAAACTAATACAGACCCTCAATCTAATGCAGCACCTCAAACTAATACAGCCCCTCAAACTAAGGCAGGCCCTCAAACTAATACAGACCTTCAATCTAATACAGACCTTCAATCTAATACAGCCCCTCAATCTAATGCGGCCCCTCAAACTCATGCAGCCCCTCAAACTAATGCAGCCCCTCAAACGAATACGTCACCTCAATCTAATACAGATCCTGAAACTAATACAGCCCCTCAAACTAATGCAGCCCCTCAAACTAATACAGCCCCTCAAACTAATGCAGCCCCTCAAACTAATGCTGACCCTCAAACTCATGCAACTCCTCAAACTCATGCAGCCCCTCAAACTAAGGCAGCACCTCAAACTAAGGCAGCACCTCAAACTAATACAGGCCCTCAAACTAATGAAGCCCCTCAAACTAAAGCAGCCCCTCAAACTAATGCAGCCCCTCAAACTAATGCAGCCCCTCAATCTAATGCGGCCCCTCAAACTAATACAGACCTTCAATCGAATACAGCCCCTCAAACGAAAGCAACCCCTCAAACAAATATGGACCCTCAAACTAATGCAGCACCTCAAAATAATACAGCCCCTCAAACTAATGCAGCCCCTCAAACTAATGCAAATCCTCAAACTAATACATCAGCTCTAGCTAATACAGACCCTCAAAGTAATACAGCCCAGCAAACTAATGCTGCCCCTCAAACTAATGCAGCCCCTCAAACTAATGCTTCACCTCAAACTAATGAATCGGCTAAACTCATTCAGACTCGCAAAGTAATATAGTACCACACTCTAATGCAGCCCCTCAAACTAAGGCAGCCCATCAAACGAAGGCAGACCCTCAAAGTAAGGCAGAGCCTCAAACTAATGCAGACCCTCAAACTCATGCAGTCCCTCAAACTAATGCAGACCCCGAAACTAATACAGACCATCAATCGAAGACAGCTCCTCAAACGAATGCATCAGCTCAAACTACTGCAGCCCCTCAAACTAATGCAGACCCTCAATCTAATACTGACCTTCAATCTAATGCAGCCCCTGGAACTAATGCGCACCCTCAAACTGCACAGCTCCTCAAACTAATGCATCAGCTCAAACTACTGCAGCCCCTCAAACTAATGCAGACCCTCAATCTCAGACTGACCTTCAATCGTATGCAGCCCCTGAAACTTATGCGCACCCTCAAACTGCACAGCTCCTCAAACTAATGCATCAGCTCAAACTAATGCAGCCCGGCAAACTAATGCACAGCCTCAAACTAATACTGACCCTCATACTGGTGCACTCCCTCAAACTGGTGCAGCCTCTCAAACTAATGCAGCCTCTCAAACTAATGCAGCCCCTCAAATTAAAGCAGCCCCTCAAACTAATGAAGCCCCTCAAACTAAAGCAGCCCCTCAAAGTATGGCAGCACCTCAAAGTAAGGCAGACCCTCAAATTAAAGCAGCCCTTCAAACGAATGCAGCCTCTCAAACTAATGCAGCCCCTCAAATTAAAGCAGCCCCTCAAATTAAAGCAGCCCCTCAAATTAAAGCAGCCCCTCAATCTAATACTGACCTTCAATCTATTGCAGCCCCTGAAACTAATACACACCCTCAAACTGTACAGATCCTCAAACTAATGCATTAGCTCAAACAAATGCAGCCCGGCAAATGTATTGCACAGCCTCAAACTAATACTGACCCTCAAACTGGTGCACTCCCTCAAACTAGTGCAGCCTCTCAAACTAATGCAGCCTCTCAAACTAATGCAGCCTCTAAAACTAATGCAGCCCCTCAAATTAAACCAGCCCCTCAAACTAATGCTGTCCCTCAAACTAACGCTGCCCCTCAAACTAACGCTGCCCCTCAAACTAATGAAACCCCTCAAACTAAAGCAGCCCCTCAAACTAAAGCAGCCCCTCAAATTAAGGAAGACCCTCAAATTAAGGCAGACCCTCGATCTATTGCAGCTCCTCCAGCTAATGCAGTCCCTCAAACGCAAGCAGCCCCTCAAACTAATACAGACCCTCAATCTAATACAGCACCTCAAACTAATACAGCCCCTCAAACTAAGGCAGGCCCTCAAACTAATACAGACCTTCAATCTAATACAGACCATCAATCTAATACGGCCCCTCAAACGAATACGTCACCTCAATCTAAGTCAGCCCCTCAAACTAATGCAGCCCCTCAAACTAATGCAGCCCCTCAAACTAATGCAGCCCCTCAAACAAATATGGACCCTCAAACTAATACAGCCCCTCAAAATAATACAGCCTCTCAAACTAATGCAGCCCCTCAAACTAATGCAAATCCTCAAACTAATACATCAGCTCTAGCTAATACAGACCCTCAATGTAATACAGCCCAGCAAACTAATGCTGCCCCTCAATCTAATGCGGCCCCTCAATCTAATACGTCACCTCAATCTAATACAGATCCTGAAACTAATACAGCCCCTCAAACTAATGCAGCCCCTCAAACTAATACAGCCCCTCAAACTAATGCAGCCCCTCAAACTAATGCTGACCCTCAAACTCATGCAACTCCTAAAACTCATGCAGCCCCTCAAACTAAGGCAGCACCTCAAACTAATACAGGCCCTCAAACTAATGAAGCCCCTCAAACTAAAGCAGCCCCTCAAACTAATGCAGCCCCTCAAACTAAGGCAGCCCCTCAAACTAATACAGACCTTCAATCTCATACAGACCTTCAATCTCATACAGACCTTCAATCTGATACAGCCCCTCAATCTAATGCGGCCCCTCAAACTAATACAGACCTTCAATCGAATACAGCCCCTCAAACTAAAGCAACCCCTCAAACAAATATGGACCCACAAACTAATGCAGCACCTCAAAATAATACAGCCCCTCAAACTAATGCAGCCCCTCAAACTAATGCAAATCCTCAAACTAATACATCAGCTCTAGCTAATACAGACCCTCAAAGTAATACAGCCCAGCAAACTAATGCAGCCCCTCAAACTAATGCTTCACCTCAAACTAATGAATCGGCTAAACTCATTCAGACTCGCAAAGTAATATAGTACCACACTCTAATGCAGCCCCTCAAACAAAGGCAGCCCATCAAACGAAGGCAGACCCTCAAAGTAAGGCAGAGCCTCAAACTAATGCAGACCCTCAAACTCATGCAGTCCCTCAAACTAATGCAGACCCCGAAACTAATATAGACCATCAATCGAAGACAGCTCCTCAAACGAATGCATCAGCTCAATCCACTGCAGCCCCTCAAACTAATGCAGACCCTCAATCTCATACTGACCTTCAATCTAATACAGCCCCTCAAACTAATGCAGCCCCTCAGACTAATAAAGCACCTCAAACTAATACAGCTCCTCAAAGTCATGCAGTGCCTCTAACTAATAGGGACCCTCAAACTAATGCAGCACCTGAAACTAATACTGCCCCTGCACTAATGCAGCCCCTCAAACTAATGCAGCCCCTCAAGCTTATACAGACCATCCATCTAATACAGCCCCTCAATCTAATGCAGCCCCTCAAACTAATACAGACCATCAATCTAATACAGACCCTCAATCTGATGCAGCTCCTCAAACGAATGCAGCCCCTCAAACTAATGCAGCACCTCAAACTAATACAGCCCCTCAACCTAATACAGACCCTCAAACTCATGCAGTCCCTCACACTCATGCAGTCCCTCACACTCATGCAGCCCCTCAAACACGAAACAGACCATCAATCTAATACAGCTCCTCAAACTAATGCATCAGCTCAAACTACTGCAGCCCCTGAAACTAATGCACACCCTCAAACTGTACAGCTCCTCAAACAAATGCATCAGCTCAAACTAATGCAGCCCTTCAAACTAATACCCACCGTCAATCTCAGACAGCTTCTCAAACTAATGCATCAGCTCAAAGTAATGCAGCCCTTCAAACTAATGCAGACCCTCAAACTAATACAGACCCTCAATCGAATGCAGCTCCTCAAACTAATGCATCAGCTCAAAGTAATGCAGCCCTTCAAACTAATGCAGCTCCTCAAACTAAGACAGACCATCAATCTAATACAGCTCCTCAAACTAATGCATCAGCTCAAACTACTGCAGCCCCTCAAACTAATGCAGACCCTCAATCTAATACTGACCTTCAATCTAATACAGCTCCTCAAACTAATGCATCAGCTCAAACTAATGCAGCCCGTCAAACTAATCCACAGCCTCAATCTAATACAGCTCCTCAAACTAATGCATCAGTTCAAACTACTGCAGCCCCTCAAATTAAAGCAGCCCGTCAAACTAATGCTGCCCCTAAAACTAATGCAGACCCTCAACTAATGCAGCCCCTCAAACTAATGCATCAGCTCAAACTAATGCAGCCCTTCAAACTAATGCAGACCCTCAAACTAATGCAGACCCTAAAACGAATACAGGCCCTCAAACTAATGCCGCCCCTCAAACTAATGCAGCATCTCAAACTAATGCAGCCCCTCAAACTAATAGAGCCCTTCAAACTAATGCATCAGCTCAAACTAAGGGAGACCCTCAATCAAAGGCAGCCCCTCAAATTAAGTCACAGCCTCAAACGAAGGCAAATCTCAATCTTATACAGCCTCTCAAAGTAATGCAGTCCCTCAAATATATGCAGCCACTCAAACTGCGACAGCCCCTCAAACGAATGCGTTCCCTCAAACTAATGCATCCCTCAAACTCATGCAGACCCTCAAAATAATGCAGCCCCTCAGACGAATGAAGCACCTCAAACTAATTCGGTCCCTCAAACTAATGCATCAGCTCAAACTAATGCAGCCCTTCAAACTAATGCAGCCCCTCAAACTAAGGCAGAGCCTCAGACTAATGCAGGCCCTCAATCTCATGCAGTCCCTCAAATTAAGGCATCCCCTCATACAAAGGCAAGTCCTCAAACTAATGCAACCCCTGAAACAAATGCAGCCCCTCAGACTAATGCAGCCTCTCAGACGAATGCAGCCATTCAAACTATGGCAGCCTCTCTATCTCAGGCAGCCCCTCTATCTGAGGCAGCCCCGCTCTCCAAGGCAGCCCCTCAAACGAATGCAGCCCTCAAACTCATGCAGCCCTCAAACTCATGCAGCCCCTCAGCTCATGCAGCCCCTCAGCTCATGCAGCCCCTCAAACTAATAGAGCCCTTCAAACTAATGCAGCCCTTCGAACTAATGCAGACCTTCAATCTAATGCAGCCCTTCAATCTTATGCAGCTCCTCAAACTAATGCAGCTCCTCAAACCCATGCAGCCCCTCAAACTAATGCAGTCCCTCAAAATAATGCATCACTTGAAACTAATGCAGCCCCTCAAAGTAAGGCAGCCCCTCAAAGTAAGGCAGACCCTCAAATTAAGGCAGACCCTCAATCTATTTCAGCTCCTCCAGCTAATGCAGTCCCTCAAACTCAAGCCGCCCCTCAAACTAGTGCAGCCTCTCTAACTAAGGCAAACCCTCAAACCAAGACAGAGCCTCAATCTAAGGCAACACGTCACTCGAAGGCAGCCCCTCATACTAAGACAGACCCTCAAACTAAGGCAGCCCCTCAATATAATACAGCTTCACAAATTAATGCAGTCAATCAAACCTATGCAGCCCCTTAAGCTAGGGCTGCCCCTCAAACTAATGCAACCCCTCAAACTAATGCAGCCCCTCAGACTAATGAAGCCCCTCAAACTAATGCTGCCCCTCAAACTAATGAAGACCCTCAAACTAATGCCGACCCTAAAACGAATACAGGCCCTGAAACTAATGCACACCATCAAACTAAACACACCCTCAAACTACTGCAGCCCCTCAAACTAATGCACCACCTCAAACAAATACAGACACACAAGGTAATACAGCCCCTCAAACTAATGCAGCTCCACAAACTAATGCATCACCTCAAACTAATACAGATCCACAAGGAAATACAGCCCCTCAAACTAATGCAGCCCCTCAAACTAAAGCAGTCCCTCAAAGTAAGGCAGCCCCTCAAAGTAAGGCAGACCCTCAAATTAAGGCAGACCCTCAATCTATTTCTGCTCCTCCAGCTAATGCAGTCCCTCAAACTCAAGCCGCCCCTCAAACTAATGCAGCCTCTCAAACTAAAGCAGCCCCTCAACCTAATAGAGCCCTTCAAACTAATGCATAAGCTCAAACTAAGGGAGACACTCAATCAAAGGCTGCCCCTCAAATTAAGTCACAGCCTCAAACGAAGGCAACCCTCAATCTAATAATTCCTCTCAAACTAATGCAGTCCCTCAAACATATGCAGCCATTCAAACTGCGACAGCCCCTCAAACTAATGCGGTCCGTCAAACTAATGCAGACCCTCAAACTAATGCAGACCCTCAGACGAATGAAGCACCTCAAACTAATGCGGTCCCTCAAACTAATGCATCAGCTCAAACTAATGCAGCCCTTCAAACCAATGCAGCCCCTCAAACTAAGGCAGAGGCTCAAACTAATGCAGCCTCGCAAACTCATGCAGCCTCTGAAAGTAATGCAGCCCTTCAGACTAATGAAGCACCTCAAACTAATACAGCCCCTCAAACTAATGCAGCACCTCAAACTAATACAGACCCTCAAACTAATGCAGCACCTCAAACTAATACAGCCCCTCACTCATGCGGCCCCTCAAACTCATGCAGACCCTCAAACTCATGCAGACCCTCAAACTCATGCAGACCCTCAGACTAATGCAGCCCCTCAAACTCATGCAGCCCCTCAAACCAATTTCAGACCAACAACCTAATACATCACCTCAAAATAATACAGCACCTCACTCATGCGGCCCCTCAAACTCATGCAGACCCTCAAACTCATGCAGAACCTCAAACTCATGCAAACCCTCAAACTAATGCAGCCCCTCAAACTAATGCAGCCCCTCAAACTAATACAGACCCTCAAACTCATGCAGACCCTCAAACTCATGCAGACCCTCAAACTAATACAGACCCTCAAACTAATGCAGCACCTCAAACTAATCCAGCTCCTCAAAGTAATGCAGCCTCTCAAACTAATGCAGTCCCTCAAACTAATGCAGCCCCTCAAACTCATGCAGTCCCTCAAATTAATACAGCCCCTCATCCTAAGGCAAGTCCTCAAAATAATGCAGCCCCTGAAACAAGTGCAGCCCCTCAGACTAATGCAGCCACTCAGACTAAGGCAGCCCCTCAAACTAATGCAGCCCCTCAAACTAATGCAGCCCCTCTAATAGAGCCCTTCAAACTAATGCATCAGCTCAAACTAAGGGAGATCCTCAATCAAAGGCAGCCCCTCAAATTAAGCCACAGCCTCAAACGAAGGCAAACCTCAATCTAATACAGCCTCTCAAGCTAATGCAGTCCCTCAAACATATGCAGCCACTCAAACTGCGTCAGCCCCTCAAACTAATGCGGTCCCTCAAACTAATGCAGCCCTCAATCTCATGCAGACCCTCAAACTAATGCAGACCCTCAGACGAATGAGGCACCTCAAGCTAATGCGGTCCCTCAAACGAATGCATCAGCTCAAACTAATGCTGCCCTTCAAACTAAGGCAGAGCCTCAAACTAATGCAGCCTCTCAAACTCATGCAGCCTCTCAAACTAATGCAGCCCCTCAAACTAATGCAGCCCCTCAAACTAATGCAGCCCCTCAAACTAATGCAGACCCTAAAACGAATACGGGCCCTCAAGCTAATGCAGACCATCAAACTAAACACACCCTCAAACGAATGCACACCCTTAATCTAATACAGCTGCTCATACTAATGCATCATATTAAACTAACACAGGCCCTCAAACTAATGCAGCCCCTCAAACTAAGGCAGAGCCTCAAACTAATGCAGCCTCTCAAACTCATGCAGCCCCTCAGACTAATGAAGCACCTCAAACTAATGCAGCTCCTCAAACTAATGCAGACCATCAAACTAAGACAGCCCCTCAAGCTAATACAGACCCTCAAACTAATGCCCACCCTCAAACAAATACAGCCCCTCAACTAATGCAGCGCATCAAACTAATACAGACCGTCAATCTAATACAGGCCCTCGAACTAATGCAAACCCTCAATCAAAGGCAGCCCCTTAAATTAAGACAGACCTCTATCCCGTACAGACTCTTAAACTAATGCTTTCCCTCAAACTTATGCAGCCCCTCAGACTAATGCAGCCCCTCAGACGAATGCAGCCCCTCAGACGAATGCAGCCCTCAAACGAATGCAGCCCTCAAACTCATGCAGACCCTCAAACTCATGCAGCCCCTCAAACTCATGCAGCCCCTCAAACTAATGCAGCCCCTCAAACAAATGCAGCCCCTCAGCCGAATGCATCCCCTCAAACTAATGCAGCTCCTCAAACTCATGCAGTACCTCAAACTAATGCAGCCCCTGAAACAAATGCAGCCACTCAGACTAATGCAGCCCCTCAAACTAATGCAGTCCCTAAACTAATGCTGACCCTCAAACTAATGCAGCTCCTCAAACTAATGCAGCCCCTCAAACAAATGCAGCCCCTCAGACGAATGCAGCCCCTCAGACGAATGCAACCCTCAAACTCATGCAGCCCCTCAGACTAATGAAGCACTTCAAACTAATGCAGCTCCTCAAACTCATGCAGCTCCTCAAACTCATGCAGCCCCTCGATCTCGCAGCCCCTCAAACTCATGCAGCTCCTCAGACTAATTCAGCCACTCAAACTAATGCAGTCCCTCAAACTAATGCAGTCCCTAAACCAATGCTGACACTCAAACTAATGCAGCTCCTCAAACTAATTCAGACCCTCAAACTACTGCAGCCCCTCAAACTAATGCGGTCCCTCAAACTAATTTAGTTTAGTTTAGTTTTAGTTTAGTTTAGAGATACAGCAGTGAAACAGGCCAATCGGCCCACCGAGTCTGTGCCGAACCTCAAACTAATACAGACCCTCAAACTAATGCAGCCTCTCAAACTAATGCAACCCTCAAACTAATGCAGCCCCTCAGACGAATGAAGCACCTCAAACTAATGCATCAGCTCAAACTAATGCAGCCCTTCAAACTAATGCAGCCCTTCAAACTAATACAGACCCTCAAACTAACGCAGCCTCTCAAACTAATGCAACCCTCAAACTAATGCAGCCCCTCAGATGAATGAAGCACCTCAAACTAATGCATCAGCTCAAACTAATGCAGCCCTTCAAACTAATGCAGCCCTTCAAACTAATACAGACCCTCAAACTAATGCAGCCTCTCAAACTAATGCAACCCTCAAACTAATGCAGCCCCTCAGACGAATGAAGCACCTCAAACTAATGCGGTCCCTCAAACTCATGCATCAGCTCAAACTAATGCACCCCTTCAAACTAATGCAGCCTCTCAAACTAATGCAACCCTCAAACCAATGCAGCCCCTCAGACGAATGAAGCACCTCAAACTAATGCAGCTCCTCAAACTCATGCAGCCCCTCGATCTCATGCAGCCCCTCAAACTCATGCAGCTCCTCAGACTAATGAAGCACCTCAAACTAATGCATCCCCTCAAACTAATGCAGCTCCTCAAACTCATGCAGCCCCTGAAACAAATGCAGCCCCTCAGACTCATGCAGCCACTCAGACTAATGCAGCCCCTCAACCTAGTGCAGTCCCTAAAACTAATACAGCTCCTCAAACTAATACAGATCCTCAAACTAGTGCACTCCTTCAAACTAGTGCAGCCTCTCAAACTAATGCAGCCTCTCAAACTAATGCAGCCCCTCAAATTAAAGCAGCCCCTCAAATTAAAGAAGCCCCTCAAACTAATGCTGCCCCTAAAACTAATGAAGCCTCTCAAATTAAGGCAGACCCTCAATCTATTTCAGCTCCTCCATCTAATGCAGTCCCTCAAACTCAAGCCACCTCCAAACTAATGCAGCCTCTCAAACTAAGGCACACCCTCAAACTAAGACAGACCATCAATCTAATACAGCTCCTCAATCTAATGCATGAGCTCAAACTAATGCAGCCCCTCAAACTAAGACAGACCATCAATCTAATACAGCTCCTCAAACTAATGCATCAGCTCAAACTAATGCATCAGCTCAAACTAAGGCAGCCCCTCAATGTAATAGCTTCACAAACTAATGCAGTCCTTCAAACCTATGCATCCCCTTAAGCTGGGGCTGCCCCTCAAACTAATGCAACCCCACAAGCTGATACAGACCCTCAAACTAATGCAGCAACTCTAACTAATACAGCCCCTCCACTAATGCAGGTCCTCATACTAAAGCAGCCCCTCAAACTCATGCAGCCTCTCAAACTAATGCAGCCTCTCAAACGAATACAGACCCTCTATCTAAGGCAGCCCCTCAAACTAAGGCAGAGACTCAAACTAATGAAGCACCTCAAACTAATGGATCGCCTCAAACTAATGCAGACCCTCTATCTAAGGAAGCCCCTCAAACTAAGGCAGAGCCTCAAACTAATGCAGACCCTCGAACTCATGCAGTCCCTCAAATTAATGCAGCCCCTCATACTAAGACAAGTCCTCAAACTAATGCAGCCCCTAAAACTATTGCAGACCACCAAACTAATGCACCTCCTCAAACTCATGCAGCCCCTCAAACTCATTTAGATCCTCAAACTAATGCAGCCCCTCAAACGAATGCCGTCCCTCAAACTCATGCAGCCCCTCAGCTCATGCAGCCCCTCAATCTCATGCAGCCCCTCAAACTAATACCCTAATGCAGCCCTTCGAACTAATGCAGACTCTCAATATAATGTAGACCCTAAAACTAATACAGCCCCTCAAACGAATGCAGCCCCTCAAACTGATGCAGACCCTCAATCTAATGCAGACCCTAAAACTAATGCAGACCCTAAAACTATTGCAGACCATCAAACTAAAGCACACCCTTAATCTAATACAGCTGCTCATACTAATTCATCATATTAAAATAATACAGGCCCTCAAACTAATGCAGCCCCTCAAAGTAAAGCAGCCCTTCAAACTAATGTAGTCCCTCAAACGAATAGACACCCTCAAACTGTACAGCTCCTCAAACTAATGCAGCCCCTCAAACTAATGCACAGCCTCAAACTAATACTGACCCTCACTCTCGTGCACTCCTTCAAACTAGTGCAGCCTCTCAAATTAAAGCAGCCCCTCAAACTAATGCTGCTCCGAAAACTAACGAAGCCCCTCAAACTAATACAGACCCTCAATCTAATGCAGCCCCTCAAACTAATGCATGAGCTCAAACTAATGCAGCCCCTCAACCTAAGACAGACCATCAATCTAATACAGCTCCTCAAACTAATGCATCAGCTCAACCTACTGCAGCCCCTCAAACAAGTGCAGCTCCTCAAACTCATGCAGACCCTCAAACTAATGCAGCCTTTCGAACTAATGCAGACCCTCAATCTAATGTAGAGCCTCAACTAATTCAGCCCCTCAAACTAATGCAGCCCCTCAAACTAAGGCAGACCCTCAAACTAAGGCAGATCCTCAAAGTAAGACAGACCCTCAAACCAATACATCACTTGAAACTAATTAGATTAGATTAGAGATACAGCACTGAAACAGGCCCTTCGGCCCACCGAGTCTGTGCCGAACATCAACCACCCATTTATACTAATCCTACATTCCTACCAAACATCCCCACCTGTCCCTATATTTCCCTACCACCTCCCTACACTAGTGACAATTTATAATGGCCAATTTACCTATCAACCTGCAAGTCTTTTGGCTTGTGGGAGGAAACCGGAGCACCCGGAGAAAAACCCACGCAGACACAGGGAGAACTTGCAAACTCCACACAGGCAGTACTCGGACTCGAACCCGGGTCCCTGGAGCTGTGAGGCTGCGGTGCTAACCACTGCGCCACTGTGCCGCCCTAATAGAGCCCCTCAAACTCATGCAGCCCCTCAAACTAATGTAGTCCCTCAAACTAATGCAGCCCCTCAAACCAAGGCAAAGCCTCAAAATAATGCAGCCCCTCAATCTAAGACAGACCATCAATTTAATGCAGACCCTCAAACACATGCAGTCCCTCAAATTAAGGCAGCTCCTCATACTAATTCATGTCCTCAAACTAATGCAGCCCCTGAAACAAATGTAGCCCCTCAGACTAATGCAGCCACACAGACGAATGCAGCCACTCAAACTAGGCAGCCCCTCTCGGAAGCAGCCCCGCTATCTAAGGCAGCCCCTCAAACTATGGCAGACACTCAAACTAAAGCAGCTCCTCAAACTCATGCAGCCCCTCAAACTAATGCAGACCCTCAAACAAATGCAGACCCTAAAACTATCGCAGACCATCAAACTAATGCACACCCCTAATCTAATACAGCTGCTCAGACTAATTCATCATATTAAACTAATACAGGCCCTCAAACTAATACAGACCCACAAGGTAATACAGACCCTCAAACTAATGTAGTCCCTCAAACGAATGCACACCCTCAAACTGTACAGCTCCTCAAACTAATGCAGCAGCTCAAACTTATGCAGAGCCTCAAACTAATACTGACCCTCAAACAAGTGCACTCCTTCAAACTAGTGCAGCCTCTCAAACTAATGCAGCCTCTCAAACTAATGCAGCCTCTCAAACTCATGCAGCCCCTCAAATTAAAGCAGCTCCTCAAATTAAGACAGCCCCTCAAACTAATGCTGCCCCTAAAACTAATGAAGCCCCTGAAACTAAAGCAGCCCCTCAGACGAATGAAGCCCCTCAAACTAATGTAGACCCTCAAACTAATGCAGCCCTTCAAACTAATACCGACCATCAATCTAAGACAGCTCCTCAAACTAATGCATCTGCTAAAACTAATGCATCCCCTCTAACTAATACAGACCCTCAATCTAATGCAGCTCCTCAAACTAATGCATGAGCTCAAACTAATGCAGCCCCTCAAACTAATGCAGACACTCAATCTAATAGTGACCTTCAATCTAATGCAGCCCCTCGATCTCATGCAGCCCCTCATACTAATGAAGCACCTCAAACTAATGCATCCCTTCAAATTAAAGCCGCCCCTCAAATTAAAGCAGCCCCTCAAACTAATGAAGCCCCTAAAACTAATGACACCCCTCAAACAAAAGCAGCCCCTCAAAGTAAGGCAGCCCCTCAAAGTAAGGCAGACCCTCAAATTAAGGCAGACCCTCAAATTAAGGCAGACCCTCAATCTATTTCAGCTCCTCCAGCTAATGCAGTCCCTCAAACTCAAGCCGCCCCTCAAACTAATGCAGCCTCTCAAACTAAGGCAAACCCTCAAACTAAGGCAGACCCTCAAACTAAGGCAGACCCTCAAAGGAAGACAGACCCTCAAACCAATACATCACTTGAAACTAATAGAGCCCCTCCAACTAATGCAGCCCCTCAAACTAATGTACTCCCTCAAACTAATGCAGCCCCTCAAACCAAGACAGAGCCTCAATCTAAGGCCACACCTCACTCGAAGGCATCCCCTCAAGTTAAGACAGACCCTCAAACTAAGGCAGCCCCTCAATGTAATACAGCTTCACAAATTAATGCAGTCCTTCAAACCTATGCAGCCCCTTAAGCTAGGGCTGCCCCTCAAACTAATGCAACCCCTCAATCTAATACGGCCCCTCAAACTAATGCAGCCCCTCAGACTAATGAAGAACAGCAAACTAATGCAGCCCCTCAAACACGTGCAGCTCCTCAAACTCTAGCAGCCCCTCAAACTCATGTAGTGCCTCGAACTAATTCAGACCCTCAAACTCATGCAGTCCCTCAAATTAAGGCAGCCCCCCATACGAAGGCAAGTCCTCAAACTAATGCAGCCACTGAAACAAATGCAGCCCCTCAGACTAATGCAACCACACAGACGAATGCAGCCACTCAAACTAAGGCAGCCCCGCTATCTAAGGCAGCCCCTCAAACTATGGCAGACACTCAAACGAAGGCAATCCCTCAAACTAAAGTAATCCCTCAAACTAATGCAGCCCCTCAAGCTAATGCAGCTCCTCAAACTCATGCAGCTCCTCAAACTAATGCAGCCCCTGAAACAAATGCAGCCCCTCAGACTAATGCAGCCACTCAGACGAATGCAGCACCTCAAACTATGGCAGACCCTCTATCTCAGGGAGCCCCACTATCTAAGGTAGCCCCACTATCTAAGGCAGCCCCTCTTACCAAGGCAAGTCCTCAAACTAATGCAGCCCCTGAAACAAATGCAGCCACTCAGACGAATGCAGCCACTCAAACTAAGGCAGCCCCGCTATCTAAGGCAGCCCCTCAAACTATGGCAGACACTCAAACGAAGGCAATCCCTCAAACTAAAGTAATCCCTCAAACTAATGCAGCCCGTCAAACTAATGCCCGCCCTCAAACTAATACTGACCCTCAAACTGGTGCACAACCTCAAAGTAGTGCAACCTCTCAAACTAATGCAGCTTCTCAAACTAATGCAGCCCCTCAAACTAAAGCAGCCCCTCAAATTAAAGCAGCCCCTCAAACTAATGCTGCCCCTCAAAATAAGGCAACTCCACAAACTAATGCAGCTCCTCAAACTAAAGCAGCCCCTCAATCTAATACAGACCATCAAACTAATACAGACCCTCAAACTAATGCAGCACCTCAAACTAATGCAGCCCCACGATCTCATGCAGCCTCTCAAACTCATGCAGCCCCTCAATCTAATACAGCCACTCAAACGAATACAGACACTCAAACGAATACAGACCCACTATCTAAGACAGCCCCTCAAACTAAGGCAGAGACTCAAACAAATGAAGCACCTCAAACTAATGGATCCCCTCAAACTAATGCAGACCCTCTATCTAAGGCAGCCCCTCAAACTAAGGCACAGCCTCAAACTAATGCAGACCCTCAAACTCATGCAGTCCCTCAAATTAATGCAGCCCCTCATACTAAGACAAGTCCTCAAACTAATGCAGCCCCTGAAACAAATGCAGCCCCACAGACTAATGCAGCCCCGCTATCTAAAGCAGCCCCTCAAACTATGGCAGACACTCAAACGAAAGCAACCCCTCAAACTAAAGTAATCCCACAAACTAATGCAGCCACTCGATCGCATACAGCTCCTCAAACTAATGCATCAGCTCAAACTAATTCATACCGTCAAACTAATGCCCACCCTCAAACTAATACTGACCCTCAAACTGGTGCACTACCTCAAAGTAGTGCAGCCTCTCAAACTAATGCACCCTCTCAAACTAATGCAGCACCTCAAACTAATCAGCCCCTCCACTGATGCAGCCCCTCAAACTAAAGCAGCCCCTCAAACTCATGCAGCCCCTCCATCTAATACAGCCCCTCAAACTAATACAGACCCTCAAACTAATGCAGCACCTCAAACTAATACAGCCCATCCACTAATGCAGCTCCTCAAACTAAAGCAGCCCCTCAAACTCATGCAGCCTCTCAAACTAATGCACCCTCTCAAACTAATCTAGCACCTCAAACTAATCAGCCCCTCCACTAATGCAGCCCCTCAAACAAAAGCAGCCCCTCAAACTCATGCAGCCCCTCCATCTAATACAGACCCTCAAACTAATGCAGCCCCTCAAACTAATGCTGCCCCTCAAACTAAAAACCTCACTCAAATTAACGCAGCCGCTCAAACTCATATATCACATTAAAATAATTTAGGCCCTCAAACAAAATTAGCCCCTAAAACTAATGCAGCCCCGCAAACTAATACAGCCCCTCAACTAATGCAGCCCCTCAAACAAATGCAGCCCCTCAGACTAATGCAGCACCCTCAGACGAATGCAGCCCCTCAAACGAATGCAGCCCTCAAACTCATGCAGACCATCAAACTCATGCAGCCCCACAGAATAATGAAGCACCTCAAACTAATGCAGCTCCTCAAAAGAATGAAGACCATCAATCTAATACAGCCACTCAAGCTGATTCAGCCGCTCAATCTAATACAGCCCCTCAAGCTAATACAGACCCTCAAACTAATGCAGCCCCTCAAACTACTGCAGGCCCTCAAACTAATGCAGCCCCTCAGACTAATGCAGCCCCTCAATCTAATACAGCCCCTCTAGCTCATACTGACCATCAATCTAAGACAGCTCCTTAAACTCATGCATCAGCTCAAACTAATGCATCCCCTCTAACTAATACAGACCCTCAATCGAATGCAGCTCCTCAAACTAATGCATGAGCTCAAACTAATGCAGCCCCTCAACCTAAGACACACCATCAATCTAATACAGCTCCTCAAACTAATGCATCAGCTCAACCTACTGCAGCCCCTCAAACTAATATTAACCTTCAATCTAATGCAGCCCCTGAAACTAATGCACACCCTCAAACTGTACAGCTCCTCAAACAAATGCATCAGCTCAAACTAATGCAGCCCGTCAAACTAATCCACAGCCTCAACCTAATACTGACCTTCAAACTAGTGCAGCCTCTCAAACTCATGCGGTCCCTCAAACTAATGCAGCCCTCAAACTCATGCAGACCCTCAAACTAATGCAGCCCGTCAGATGAATGAAGCACCTCAAACTCATGCAGCCCCGCAAACGAATGCAGTCCCTCAAAATAATGCATCACTTGAAACCAATGCAGCCCCTCAAACTAACGCGGCTCCTGAAACAAATGCAGCCCCTCAGACTAATGCAGCCTCTCAGACGAATGCAGCCACTCAAACTAAGGCAGCCCCTCTATCTAAGGCAGCCCCACAATCAAAGGCAGCCCCTCAAACTAAGGCAGACACTCAAACGAAAGCAACCGCTCAAATTAAGGCAGCCCCTCATACTGAGGCATGTCCTCAAACTAATGCAGCCCCTGAAACAAATGCAGCTCCTCAAACTAATGCAGCCCCTCAAACAAATGCAGCTCCTCGATCTCATGCAGCCCCTCAAACTCATGCAGCCCCTCAAACTCATGCAGGCCCTCAAATTAAGGCAGCCCCTCACACTGAGGCATGTCCTCAAACTAATGCAGCCCCTGAAACAAATGCAGCTCCTCAAACTAATGCAGCCCCTCAAACAAATGCAGCTCCTCAAACTCATGCAGCCCCTCAAACTCATGTCGTGCCTCGAAATAATGAAGTCTCTCAAACTCATGCAGTCCCTCAAATTAAGGCAGCCCCCCCCATACGAAGTCAAGTCCTCAAACTAATGCAGCCCCTGAAACAAATGTAGCTCCTCAGACGAATGCAGCCACTCAGACGAATGCAGCCACTCAAACTCATTTAGATCCTCAAACTAATGCAGCCCCTCAAGCTAATGCAGTCCCTCTAACTAATGCAGCCCTCAAACTCACGCAGCCCCTCAGCTCATGCAGCCCCTCCATCTCATGCAGCCCCTCCAACTAATACAGCACCTCAAACTAATGCAGACCCTCAAACTAATGCAGCCCCTCAGACTCATACAGCCGCTCAAACTAATGCAACCCCTCAGACTAATGCAGACCCTCAAACTAATGCAGCCCCTAAAACTATTGCAGACCATCAAACTAATGCACACGCTCAAACGTATGCACACCCTTAATCTAATACAGCTGCTCATACTAAATCATCATATTAAAATAATACAGCCCCTCAAACTAATGCAGATCCTCAAACTAATGCATCACCTCAAACGAATACAGACCCACAAGGCAATACAGCCCCTCAAACTAATGCAGCCCCTCAAAGTAATACAGCCCCTCAAACTAATGCAGCCCCTCAAAGTAATGCAGCCCTTCAAACTAATGTAGTCCCTCAAACGAATAGACACCCTCAAACTGTACAGCTCCTCAAACTAATGCAGCCCCTCAAACTAATGCACAGCCTCAAACTAATACTGACCCTCAAACTAGTGCACTCCGTCAAACTAGTGCAGCCTCTCAAACTAATGCAGCCTCTCAAACTAATGCAGCCTCTCAAACTAATGCAGCCCCTCAAATTAAAGCAGCCCCTCAAATTAAAGCAGCCCCTCAAACTAATGCTGCCCCTAAAACTAATGAAGCCCCACAAACTAAAGCAGCCCCTCAGACTAATGACGCCCCTCAAACTAATGCAGCCCCTCAAACTAATGCAGCCCTTCAAACTAATACCGACCCTCAATCTAATACAGCTCCTCAAACAAATGCATGTGCTCAAACTAATGCAGCCCCTCAAACTAAGACAGACCATCAATCTAATACAGCTCCTCAAACTAATGCATCAGCTCAAACTACTGCAGCCCCTCAAACTAATGCAGACCCTCAATCTAATAGTGACCTTCAATCTAATGCAGCCCCTCGATCTCATGTAACCCCTCAATCTCATGCTGCCCCTCAGACTAATGAAGCACCTCAAACTAATTCATCCCCTCAAATTAAAGCAGCACCTCAAACTAATGATGCCCCTAAAACTGATGACGCCCCTCAAACTAAAGCAGCCCCTCAAAGTAAGGCATCCCTCAAAGTAAGGCAGACCCTCAAATTAAGGCAGACCCTCAATCTATTTCAGCTCCTCCAGCTAATGCAGTCCCTCAAACTCAAGCCGCCCCTCAAACTAATGCAGCCTCTCAAACTAAGGCAAACCCTCAAACTAAGGCAGACCCTCATACTAAGGCAGACCCTCAAAGTAAGACAGACCCTCAAACCAATACATCACATGAAACTAATAGAGCCCCTCAACTAATGCAGCCCCTCTAACTAATGTAGTCCCTCAAACTAATGCAGCCTCTTAAACCAAGGCAGAGCCTCAATCTAAGGCAACACCTCACTCGAAGGCAGCCCCTCAAACTAAGGCAGCCCCTCAATGTAATACAGCTTCACAAACTAATGCAGTCCTTCAAACCTATGCAGCCCCTTAAGCTGGGGCTGCCCCTCAAACTAATGCAAACCCTCAATCTAATACGGCCCCTCAAACTACTGCAGCCCCTCAATCTAATACGGCCCCTCAAACTAATGCAGCCCCTCAATCTAATACAGCCCCTCAAGCTAATACAGACCCTCAAATTAATGCAGCCGCTCAATCTAATACGGCCCCTCAAACTAATGCAGCCCCTCAATCTAATACAGCCCCTAACTAATACAGACCCTCAAACTAATGCAGCCCCTCAAACTAATAGAGCCCTTCAAACTAATGCAGCCCTTCGAACTAATGCAGACCCTCAATCTAATGTCGAGCCTCAACTAATGCAGCCCCTCAAAATAATGCAGACCCTCAAAATAATGCAGACCCTAAAACTATTGCAGACCATCAAACTAATGCACACCCTTAATCTAATACAGCTTCTCATACTAATTCATCATATGAAACTCATACAGGCCCTCAAACTAACGCTGCCCCTAAAACTAATGAAGCCCCGCAACTAAAGCAGCCCCTCAAAGTAAGGCAGCCCCTCAAACAAGTGCAGCTCCTCAAACTCATGCAGCCCCTCAAACTCATGTAGTGCCTCGAACTAATTCAGACCCTCATACTCATGCATTCCCTCAAATTAAGGCAGCCCCCCATACGAAGGCTAGTCCTCAAACTAATGCAGCCCCTGAAACAAATGCAGCCCCTCAGACTAATGCAGCCACTCAGACGAATGCAGCCACTCAAACTAGGCAGCCCCTCTCTCTAAAGCAGCCCCGCTATCTAAGGCAGCCCCTCAAACTATGGCAGACACTCAAACTAAAGCAGCTCCTCAAACTCATGCAGCCCCTCAAACTCATTTAGATCCGCAAACTAATGCAGCCCCTCAAACTAATGCCGTCCCTCAAACTAAGGCAGCCCTCAAACTCATGCAGCCCCTCAGCTCATGCAGCCCCTCAATCTCATGCAGCCACTCAAAATAATACAGCCCCTCAAACTAATGCAGCCCCTCAAACTAATAGAGCCCTTCAAACTAATGCAACCCTTCGAACTAATGCAGAACCTCAATCTAATGCAGCCCCTCCATCTCATGCAGCCCCTCAAACTCATGCAGCCCCTCAGACTAATGAAGCACCTCAAACTAATGCATCCCCTCAAATTAAAGCAGCCCATCAAATTAAAGCAGCCTCTCAAACTAATGATGCCCCTAAAACTAATGACACCCCTTAAACTAAAGCAGCCCCTCAAAGTAAGGCAGCCCCTCAAAGTAGGGAAGACCCTCAAATTAAGGCAGACCCTCAATCTATTTCAGCTCCTCCAGCCAATGCAGTCCCTCAAACTCAAGCCGCCCCTCAAACTAATGCAGCCTCTCAAACTAAGTCAAACCCTCAAACTGAGGCAGACCCTCAAACTAAGGCAGATCCTCAAAGTAAGACAGACCCTCAAACCAATACATCACTTGAAACTAATAGAGCCCCTCCAACTAATGCAGCCCCTCAAACTAATGTAGTCCCGAAACTAATGCAGCCTCTCGAACTAAGTCAAACCCTCAAACTGAGGCATCCCCTCAAACTAAGACAGACCCTCAAATTAAGGCAGCCCCTGAATGTAATACAGCTTCACAAACTAATGCAGTCCTTCAAACCTGTGCAGCCCCTTAAGCTAGGGCTGCCCCTCAAACTAATGCAACCCCTCAATCTAATACGGCCCCTCAAACTAATGCAGCCCCTCAGACTAATGAAGAACAGCAAACTAATGCAGCCCCTCAAACAAGTGCAGCTCCTCAAACTCATGCAGCCCCTCAAACTCATGCAGCCCCTCAAACTCATGTAGTGCCTCGAACTAATTCAGACCCTCATACTCATGCATTCCCTCAAATTAAGGCAGCCCCCCATACGAAGGCTAGTCCTCAAACTAATGCAGCCACTGAAACAAATGCAGCCCCTCAGACTAATGCAGCCACTCAGACGAATGCAGCCACTCAAACTAGGCAGCCCCTCTATCCAAAGCAGCCCCGCTATCTAAGGCAGCCCCTCAAACTATGGCAGACACTCAAACTAAAGCATCTCCTCAAACTCATGCAGCCCCTCAAACTCATTTAGATCCTCAAACTAATGCAGCCCCTCAAACTAATGCCGTCCCTCAAACTAAGGCAGCCCTCAAACTCATGCAGCCCCTCAGCTCATGCAGCCCCTCAATCTCATGCAGCCCCTCAATCTCATGCAGCCACTTAAACTAATACAGCCCCTCAAACTAATGCAGCCCCTCAAACTAATAGAGCCCTTCAAACTAATGCAACCCTTCGAACTAATGCAGAACCTCAATCTAATGCAGACCCTCAACTAATACAGCACCTCAAACTAATACAGCCCCTCAAACTAATGCAGCCCCTCAAAGTAATGCAGCCCTTCAAACTAATGTAGTCCCTCAAACGAATAGATACCCTCAAACTGTACAGCTCCTCAATCTAATGCAGCCCCTCAAACTAATGCACAGCCTCAAACTAATACTGACCCTCAAACTAGTGCACTCCTTCAAACTAGTGCAGCCTCTCAAACTAATGCAGCCTCTCAAACTAATGAAGCCTCTCAAACTAATGCAGCCCCTCATATTAAAGCAGCCCCTCAAATTAAAGCAGCCCCTCAAACTAATGCTGCCTCTAAAACTAATGAAGCCCCTCAAACTAAAGCAGCCCCTCAGACTCACGAAGCCCCTCAAACTAATGCAGCCCTTCAAACTAATACCGACCATCAATCTAAGACAGCTCCTCAAACTAATGCATCAGCTCAAACTAATGCATCCCCTCTAAGTAATACAGACACTCAATCTAATGCAGCTCCTCAAACGAATGCATGAGCTCAACCTAATGCAGCCCCTCAAACTAATGCAGCCCCTCAATCTAATACAGCCCCTCAAGCTAATACAGACCCTCAAACTAATGCAGCCCCTCAAACTAATGCAGCCCCTCAAACTAATGCAGCTCCTCAAACTAATGCAGCTCCTCAAACTAATGCAGCTCCTCAGACTAATGAAGAACCTCAAACTAATGCAGCCCCTCAAACTAATGCAGCTCCTCAAACTCATGAAGCCCCTCAAACTCATGCAGTGCCTCGAACTAATGCAGACCCTCAAACTCATGCAGTCCCTCATGTTAAGGCAGCACCTCATACTAAGGCATGTCCTCAAACTAATGCAGCCCCTGAAACAAATGTAGCCCCTCAGACTAATGCAGCCACACAGACGAATGCAGCCACTCAAACAAGGCAGCCCCTCTATCTAAAGCAGCCCCGCTATCTAAGGCAGCCCCTCAAACTATGGCAGACACTCAAACTAAAGCAGCTCCTCAAACTCATGCAGCCCCTCAAACTCATTTAGATACTCGAACTAATGCAGCCCCTCAAACTAATGCCGTCCCTCAAACTAATGCAGCCCTCTAAGTCATGCAGCCCCTCAGCTCATGCAGCCCCTCAATCTCATGCAGCCCCTCAAACTAATACAGCACCTCAAACTAATGCAAGGCCTCAAACTAATGCAGCCCCTCAAACTAATAGAGCCCTTCAAACTAATGCAGCCCTTCGAACTAAAGCAGACCCTCAATCTAATGCAGACCCTCAAACTAATGCAGATCCTAAAACTGATGCAGATCCTAAAACTATTGCAGACCATCAAACTAATGCACACCCTCAAACTAATGCACACCCCTTATTCTAATACAGTTGCTCATACTAAATCATCATATTAAACTAACACAGGCCCTCAAACTAATGGCGCTCCTCAAACAAATGCACAGCCTCAAACTAAAGCTGACCCTCAAACTAGTGCACTCCTTCAAACGAGTGCAGCCTCTCAAACTAATGCAGCCCCTCAAATTAAAGAAGCCCCTCAAACTAATCCAGCCACACAAACTAAGGTAGCCCCTCTATCTAAGGCAGCCCCGCTATCTAAGGCAGCCCCGCTATCTAAGGCAGACACTCAAACGAAAGCAACCCCTCAAACTAAAGTAATCCCTCAAACTAATGCAGCCACTCGATCTGATACAGCTCCTCAAACTAATGCATCAGCTCAAACTAATGCAGCCCGTCAAACTAATGCCCACCCTCAAACTAAAACTGACCCTCAAACTGGTGCACTACCTCAAAGTAGTGCAGCCTCTCAAACTAATGCAGCCTCTCAAACTAATGATGCCCCTCAAACTAAAGCAGCCCCTCAAATTAAAACAGCCCCTCAAACTATGTCACAGCCTCAAACGAAGGCAAACCTCAATCTAATACAGACTCTCAAACTAATGCAGCCCCTCAAACTAATGCAGTCCCTAAAACTAATGCTGCCCTTCAAACTAATACAGCTCCTCAAAATAATACAGACCCTCAAACTAATGCAGCCTCTCAAACTAATGCGGTCCCACAAACTAATTTATTTTAGTTTAGTTTTAGTTTAGTTTAGAGATACAGCACTGAAACAGGCCATTCGGCCCACCGTGTCTGTGCCGACCCTCAAACCAATACAGACTCTCAAACTAATGCAGCCTCTCAAATTAATGCAGCCCTCAAACTCATGCAGAGCCTCAAACGAATGCAGCCCCTGAAACAAATGCAGCCCCTCAGACTAATGCAGCCACTCAGACGAATGCAGACCCTCAAACTAAGGCAGACACTCTATCTCAGGCAGCCCCACTATCTAAGGCAGCCCCACTATCTAAGGCAAGCCCTCATACTAAGGCATGTCCTCAAACTAATGCAGCCCCTGAAACAACTGCAGACCCTCAGACCACTGCAGCCACTCAGACGAATGCAGGCACTCAAACTAAGGCAGCCCCTCGATCTAAGGCAGTCCCGCTATCTAAGGCAGCCCCTCAAACTATGGCAGACACTCAAACGAAAGCAACCCCTCAAACTAAACTAATCCCTCAAACTAATGCAGCCACTCGATCTGATACAGCTCCTCAAACTAATGCATCAGCTCAAACTAATGCAGTCCCTAAAACTAATGCTGCCCCGCAAACTAATACAGCTCCTCAAACTGATACAGACCCTCAAACCAATACATCACATGAAACTAATAGAGCCCCTCAACTAATGCAGCCCCTCTAACTAATGTAGTCCCTCAAACTAATGCAGCCTCTTAAACCAAGGCAGAGCCTCAATCTAAGGCAACACCTCACTCGAAGGCAGCCCCTCAAACTAAGACAGACCCTCAAACTAATGCAGCCCCTCAATGTAATACAGCTTCACAAACTAATGCAGTCCTTCAAACCTATGCAGCCCCTTAAGCTGGGGCTGCCCCTCAAACTAATGCAAACCCTCAATCTAATACGGCCCCTCAAACTACTGCAGCCCCTCAATCTAATACGGCCCCTCAAACTAATGCAGCCCCTCAATCTAATACAGCCCCTCAAGCTAATACAGACCCTCAAATTAATGCAGCCGCTCAATCTAATACGGCCCCTCAAACTAATGCAGCCCCTCAATCTAATACAGCCCCTAACTAATACAGACCCTCAAACTAATGCAGCCCCTCAAACTAATAGAGCCCTTCAAACTAATGCAGCCCTTCGAACTAATGCAGACCCTCAATCTAATGTCGAGCCTCAACTAATGCAGCCCCTCAAAATAATGCAGACCCTCAAAATAATGCAGACCCTAAAACTATTGCAGACCATCAAACTAATGCACACCCTTAATCTAATACAGCTTCTCATACTAATTCATCATATGAAACTCATACAGGCCCTCAAACTAACGCTGCCCCTAAAACTAATGAAGCCCCGCAACTAAAGCAGCCCCTCAAAGTAAGGCAGCCCCTCAAACAAGTGCAGCTCCTCAAACTCATGCAGCCCCTCAAACTTATGTAGTGCCTCGAACTAATTCAGACCCTCATACTCATGCATTCCCTCAAATTAAGGCAGCCCCCCATACGAAGGCTAGTCCTCAAACTAATGCAGCCCCTGAAACAAATGCAGCCCCTCAGACTA